>NC_056524.1:101422924-101456748 GCF_019175285.1 Sceloporus undulatus
TTATCTTCCCTCTATTTCACTGAATACTCTCTAGGGATTCTTGCTTCAAATATTGCTGGCATTGTCCCAGATAGGTCATGTTCAGCAAATTAAAAAAAAACTTGCTGGGTTTGTCAGAAACCCTAGTTTCACCAGTCTAAACAAAACTTATCGATTTGACATAAACTCTTAGCCTAGTGTAATTTATAAAAAATGAGTGCACTTCTTCCTTCTGTGCCACACTGCAGAATAAGCAGCTCGACACCACTGTATGTTGTCATGCTCCATCCATGGAATCATGGTTGTAGTTTGTTATGTTCAACCAGAGGTCTCTGATAGAAAAGGCTACATGTGTCATAAAATTACAAATTGGCAGAATTTCATAGCATTGTGTCATGGCAGTTAAAGTGGTGTCAACTGCAAATTGTGCAGTGTAGATGCAGTCTCAACTTTCCTATAATTCCTGAATTATGTCAGAGGACCACTTTATTTTATATAGATGTGTTGTCTATTCTCCTAGCCTAGAAACTTCTTTCACGCATAACACACTCTGCTTCCATGAAATAATGCCCCACATGCTATACACTGTCTGCATAGAAAATAAGTCTCATTGGGTTCATTGGAAACTCACTCGCTAGGTAAGCAGGTATGAGATTGCACCCGAAGTGGTATTTTATACAAACAGAAATATCACTAAAATGTGTGTGTGTGTGTGTGTGTGCACACAACCCACACACGGAGTAAGTTCCTTCCATTTCCAGGGAGCTTTAGAGGTCAGATGAAGGCTTAACATTACTTTCCTCACAGCCACTTTAGTATTGCTTTCCTTTTTGGTGGTAGAACCAGATGTAATAGCAGCACATTTGTTTTAAAAAAACATGGGTCACCCAAACAGCTGTACAATAAAAGGAGATTTTCAGGTGGAAAGTACACAGCAGGATAGAAGTGCTGCCATACCCCTTTCGCTGCCTCATACTTTATCTAACACCTTTCTTTCTCCTATTCCCTCCTTGTCAGCTCCACTCCTTCCATTGGGCTCCAGGATCAGACAGAAAACTAATGACTTGTGTGGTTTTCCACCTGTTCCTTCTTACCTGGGCCATTTCTCCCCATTCCACCCACTTTATTGTGTGTTCACCATGACCCACACTGAAGACTTGAGCCATTTGCTATCTTGTTCCACTGTTCCCTAATCATGAATTTAATTATCTTCATGCAGATAATAAGTATTTTCAAGTATCAGTGCATTCATATGTATAAAATAGACAATGGGCACAATGCACTAAGAGGCACAAACTCTTTGTCTTGTAATTTCTTATCTAGTGCCATATCCACTTATAATGGCTTTGATGGTGCTGTTCCAAGAGGTTTACAGAACACCACTAGGAAAACAAGTCTGCTTTGTTGCTACTGTTCGGCTGGCAACGCCTCAGTTTTTAAAGGCAAGTGTGTATGTCTTAGAGTCTGTTTAGTCTTGGCAACAATATCGGTCCTTTCAGTCAGTGTCTTCCCCCATTCATGACTAATGTACAAAGCAAAGAAATAGGTGCCACCAGTATATATGGTTGAATGAAAATACCACGTACTTGCAAAGTATATGAATAATTGGGTTTTTTTGTCACGTTGGTTTACGCATGATGTCAAAAGAACTATATGATACTGTACATGATGACTGACTATTTGTAGATGTGGGAAAATACAAAAAGGAGCATGGGTATGCAGGAGGCTCCATGGGTTAATGGAAGTCATTTTTCAAGTTATGGACAAACCTCCCATATTGTTAGAATGCAGATTTTGTTAGGAAACAAAATCTTTCTGAGAACTGAGTCTTTCCATTATTTAATATTTAATCAAATAATGTGGAGTTTACCCCAAAATTAATTGAAACAGTAACAAAATTGTGATCATCTCATGTCTGCAATGCAACCTGCCATTGTTATAACAGTTTTTTTTAAAAGTTGAAAAAACAACAACAACAACAGCTATTGCATGTTGATCATCTAGTCCCAGATACTGTTTCTCAAAAAACCTTCACACAGAAGTGATAAAGTTGCAATTGCAGTATTTTGGAGTGTGTTGTATGGATTCTCATCATGTTCATGATTAGTCTCTATGTCTTGCCCCAAAACGTTCAAGTCTAGAGACGCTCAATATAGAAACACACCATCTCTGTATAATTAATAATTTTTTAAAATTTCATCTGCGTGGACATCATTCAAAGAAAGAAGTGGTTTTGGCAATATCTGGCATTTGTAACATGTCAATTAGTTTTGTTTGGGTCTCGTTAAACATAAAATGTATCAGTAATGTTATCAATAGCTGTTTAATTTTCTAAACGAATTGTGCTGTATACAGAATACAAACTTGTTAAGATTCTAAACTGTTGCTTTATCTTCCAGAAATAACAATTATAGATCGTAAAACTAAAAAGCAGGTTGAATAGATGTATAGCTATTTAATAGATACTGCTTGTACTAAACAAATTATTTCTAACACAGGAAATGTGCATGGTTGAGGAACCTTTAGAAGAATTTACTTCAAGACATAGTTTGGAATGGAAATTTTTATTTCTGGATCACAGGTTTGGTAAACAGAAGATGGCACTTGAAATTTTACTGACTGTTTGCTAATGTTTCATGAAACAGATTTTGAAAACAATGCTGGTTGATTTGGGCCAAACAATGGTGTGATGGCATCAATCCCTACAACTCTTACTAAATCCAACATTTGTTTATTAACATTCATTTCATCCTGTTGAATATACAAAGCATATGAGAGCCCCAGAAATATTGCATAGATAGTATACAGTTTTCATAACAAAAGGCTGTTATGCACTGTGATCAAACAAAGTTAGATTCTAATGGACATTTTTAGTGAAACAATTCTGTTGTAGAAAGTATTGCTAAATGTATACACAACAACTACAATCAGCCCGTCTTATACACAGATTTTTTTTATACACGGATTTAAGCATCCACAGTTTGAAAATGTTCAAAAAAAGTATAAATTTCAAATATCAAAACCTTGATTTTCCATTTTTTATAGGGACAACCATTTTGCTGTGCCATTATATTTTAATGGGACTTCAGCATCCACAGATTTTGTTATCCATGGGGATCCTGGAACCAAACCCCAGCGATAACAGGTCCCACTGTTATGTGACCTATGGCTCAGTGAATTTGGGAGGCCAAAAAGAACTTGCATTAGTTTCCTGTTCTGCTAAAAGGCATCAGGAACAGGGATATGTGGGGTTACATTTCTTCTGAAATCTCAGGTTCACATTTTGGGCATATTGTACTCCTATTTAAAAAAACAACTGGTTTTAGTCTAGCTTTTAAGCCATCTTGATCATGTATTGGCAGAAAGACAGGATATAAATTAATCAGATTAATAAAAACAAGCCATTTGAGGATTTTGCTTCTTTGGGGATTTCTAAGCAACTGTAGTTTGCTAAATTTTCCAGAACATCTTTGTGAGCCTCCTTGGATCCAATTGTTGCAGAAAATTGGCATATGGATGGATAGATGATAGATAGATAGATAGATAGATAGATAGATAGATAGAAGACATACTATGAGTATATGGTCACTTTGTTTGGTGGATAATCTCTCAGGCAAGTAAACTGATGCTCAGATTTTACAAACAAAGACTTTACTATATATAGAGAGCAAGCAAGTGCCAGAATCCACAATGGGTTCAGACAAGAAAGAGATCACTCGCAAAAATATGTGGGATAATGGCAGCCTATGCTTATAGATTATTGCAAATCTCTTGGCTGTGTAGATCATTAAATATTATGAATCATTTTCAAGAAATGAGTGTGTTACTATATGAATTGTGATGCTAGAGGAGATCTAAAGGAACTATGAACACCAAAATGACCAAATAAATGGTTTAATTCTCCTAGAAGTCAAAATGATAAAACTGGTTATCATGTGATGACATAACTCATTATAAAAAGTATAATGTTTGGTAAAGTGGGAAGCAGTAGGAAAAGAGGAGGACCACATACATTTGGATAGACTCAATCAAGGAACCCACAGTTGCTGAATTTGCAGAACCTGAAATGAGGCTGTTGATGACAGGATGTTGAGGCCTCTCATTCATAGGGCCACCATAAAGTGGAACCTGACTGACTGTAATTAACACAACAACAACAACAACAAATGGTTAATGGCAGCCACTAAATCAAATGCCACACCACAGCTATGAAGCTGTCTTGCTTTCACTGGCCATAATTAAGATTAACCACAATTGCCATTGGATGATAATTTAATAAAAACTTAATCGGAATGGAAGTAGAAATTTCCAATCTTCTCTCACTTTTAATGATTCAGTGTTGTATCTTATTGCTGCCAATGCCATTACCATCTGTAGAGGAAATATATGGGCAACCCCTGCCAAATTCAGCATTTAAATCCCATAGTGAGAGGGAGATTTAAGAGGAATGTTCTCAGTAAAAACTGACAGTTAGAAGTGCTTAATTTTGTTAGGAATTAATTCCCGGTTTTTTTTCAAGGTCAAAAGTGGATTTTCCTTTGCAGGATGCTCTTTCTTCCAATGTCAAAACCTACACAATACTAGCTAACTACCTGTGTAGATTACTTGCTCACCATATGTCTGCTCCAGATAGTGTATGAATTCTCTGTAAGCTTTTCTTCTGCCTGTGTTCCAACAGTCACATGTTGTGTACCTAGATCCCTGGAGAGGGCAGGAATAGCTACCATGTGATTTGAAGCAGAAAATGGTGGATAGGGAATAGGTAGTACTTTCCCATGCTGTCTTGTCTTCTCTAAATTGTCTCTCTCTAGAAATGGGACTTCTCCTTAAAAAAATGACTTGAGGCTCTTTTACCCTGTGAACATGTTGTTCAGCCCTGAAGCAAGACTGAGCAAACACCTGTGTATGTCTACGAAAGAAGACTGTTCCTGCTCCTTCACAGCCTTGGTGACATGGTAAATGTTTCTGCTCAGGGCACCAGCATTCCCAATGGAGTCATTGAACAAGGTGAAGTCCTGGGAATTCCTTTCACATGGCCTATATCCATTCTCTTTCAAACATCATTTCAGAAAAGTACACAGGAAACTACCATTGGCCTAAATTGTTTCAAGTATTGTGACTATTGGTTGACTAGGCAGCACTCTTGAGACAGCTCCACATGGTGATGAAGCTCAGAAAGTTAATCTTTTGACTCTAATTTCTAAATCCTTGACCCTACCCAGTACCTTCAGAGGATAACAGTGGGGAGTTAGATTCCAAGAAGTAAGTTTCCAAACTCTAATCCAATTTGTCTGTAAACATATTTACTGGATGCCTTTTCAGGTGTGAGGAGGAGATATAGAGGTACTACCACTGCGCTAGAAAATTTTAATCACAAAACCCACAATCATTGCATTTCTTTCTTGATACAGAGCACCACAAATTATAGGATATTTGCCTTTTGAGGTACTGGGTAACGTCTGGGTATATTACTATCATGTAGATGACCTACAGCTCTTAGCACGATGCCATGAAACACTGTGAGTATGCACATTTCCTACTGTCACAGGAATCCAATGTTTGTATCTACATGAAGTAGCAGAGGCTGCATCTGCGCTGAAGAAATAATGGTTTGACACCGCTTTAACTGCTGTGGCTCAGTGTTATGGAATTCTGGGAGCTGTAGTGTGTTGTGCTCTGACAGAGAAGACTATCTCTCAAAACTACAAACCCAGAATTTCACAGCTTTGGACCATGGCAGTTAAAGTGGTGTCAAACTGCATTATTTCTGCATTGCAAGATGTAGCCAGAGAAAGGAGTAAAAGCTTAAGACCAGATAAACAGTTCTAACCCTATAGCACCTACCTGGAAGTAAATCCCATTGAATTAATGGCTCTTATGTTGAAAGAGCAACGGATTTAAATTTTATCCCGCTTCTGGATTCGATTTCTAGTGGGGACGATTCCGGGTTGCTCTAGAACCGTTCTAGGTTTAAATCGGATCCTAATATGAACGCCACTCCTTGGATTCGATTCAGAATGCGGGGTTTCCCCTAGTGGGAACAAGCTGTTAGATTATCTTCCCTCTATTTCACTGAATAACTCTCTAGGGATTCTTGCTTCAAATATTGCTGGCATTGTCCCAGATAGGTCATGTTCAGCAATTTAAAAAAAAACCTTGCTGGGTTTGTCAGAAACCCTAGTTTCACAGTATACAAAACTTTATGGATTTGACATAACTTTAGCCCTGTAATTTATAAATGAGTGCACTTCTTCCTTCTGCTGCCACACTGCAGAATTAAGCAGCTTGACACCACTGTATTTGTCATGGCTCCATCCTATGGAATCCTGGGGTTGTAGTTTGTTATGGTACCAGAGGTCTCTGATAGAAAAGGCTACATGTGTCATAAAATTACAAATTGCAGAATTTCATAGCATCGTGTCATGGCAGTTAAAGTGGTGTCAAACTGCAAATTGTGCAGTGTAGATGCAGTCTCACTTTCCTATAATTCTGAATTTATGTCAGAGGACCACTTTATTTTTATATAGATGTGTTGTCTATTTCTCTAGCCTAGAAACTTCTTTCACGCATAACAACTCTGCTTCATGAAAATAATGCCCCAATTCTATACATGTCTGCATAGAAAATAAGTCTCATTGGGTTCATTGGAACCTACTGCTAGGTAAGCAGGTATGAGATTGCACCCGAAGTGGTATTTATACAAACAGAAATATCACTAAAATGTGTGTGTGTGTACACACACACACACACACATGGGTAAGTTCCTTCCATTTCCAGGGAGCTTTAGAGGTCAGATGAAGGCTTAACATTACTTTCCTCACAGCCACTTTAGTATTGCTTTTCCTTTTTTGGCGGTAGAACAAGATGTAATAGCAGCACATTTGTTTTAAACATGGGTCACACGCAACAGCTGTACAATAAAAGGAGATTTTCAGGTGGAAAAGTAACAGCAGGATAGAAGTGCTGCATACCCCTTTCGCTGCCTCATACTTTATCTAAACCCTTTCTCCTATTCCTCCTTGTCAGCTTCACTCCTTCCATTTGGGCTCCAGGATCAGACAGAAAACTAATGACTTGTGTGGTTTGCCACCTGTTCCTTCTTACCTGGCCATTTTCCTCCCATTCACCCACTTTATTGTTGTTCACAAGTGACCCACACTGAAGACTTGAGCCATTTGCTATCTTGTTCAGCTGTTCCCTAATCATGAATTAATTATCTTATGCAGATAATAAGTATTATAAGTATCAGTGCATTTCATATGTATAAAATAGACAATGGGAGCAAATGCACTAAGAGGCACAACTCTTTGTCTTGTAATTTTCTTATCTAGTGCCTATATCCACTTATAATGGCTTTGATGGTGCTGTTCCAAGAGGTTACAGAACACCACTAGGAAAACAAGTCTGCTTTGTTGCTACTGTTCGGCTGGCAACGCCTCAGTTTTTAAAGGCAAGTGTGTATGTCTTAGAGTCTGTTTAGTCTTGACAACAATATCGATCCTTTCAGTCAGTGTCTTCCCCATTCATGACTATGTACAGTACAAAGCAAAGAAATAGGTGCCACCAGTATATATGGTTGAATGAAGAATACCAGTAGCTTGCAAAGTATATGAATAATTGGGTTTTTTGTCACTTTGGTTTACGACGATGTCAAAAGACTATATGTACTGTACATGATGCTGACTATTTGTAGATGTGGGAAAATACAAAAAGGAGCAGTGGGTATGCAGGAGGCTCCATGGGTTAATGGAAGTCATTTTTCAAGTTATGGACAACCTCCCATATAGTTAGAATGCAGATTTTGTTAGGAAACAAAATCTTTCTGAGACTGAGTCTTTCCATTATTCAATATTTAATCAAATAAATGTGGAGTTTCCCTCAAAATTAATTGAAACAGTAACAAATTGTGATCATCTCATGTCTGCAATGCAACCTGCCATTGTTAAACAGTTTTTTTAAAGTTGAAAAAACAACAACAACAGCTATTGCATGTTGATCATTCTAGTCCCAGATACTGTTTCTCAAAAAACCTTCACACAGAGAGTGATTAAAGTTGCAATTGCAGTATTTTGGAGTGTGTTGTATGGAATTCTCATCATATTCATGATTAGTCTCTATGTCTTTGCCCCAAAACGTTCAAGTCTAGGGACGCTCAACATCGAAACAACCATCTCTATGTTAATTAATTTTTTAAAATTTCATCTGCAGTGGACATCATTCAAAGAAAGAAGTGGTTTTGGCAATATCTGGTATTTGCAACATGTCAATTAGTTTTGTTTGGGGCTCTGTTAAACATAAAATGTATCAGTAATGTTATCAATAGCTGTTTAATTTTCTAAACGAATTGTGCTGTATACAGAATACAAACTTGTTAAGATTCTAAACTGTTGCTTTATCTTCCAGAATAACAATTATAGAGACGGTTAAAACTAATAAAGCAGGTTGAATAGATGTATAGCTATTTAATAGATACTGCTTGTACTAAACAAATTTATTTCTAACACAGGAAATGTGCATGGTTGAGGAACCTTTAGAAGAATTTACTTCAAGACATAGTTTGGAATGGAAATTTTTATTTCTGGATCACAGGTTGGTAAACAGAAGATGGCACTTGAAATTTTACTTGACTGTTTGCTAATGTTTCATGAAACAGATTTTGAAAACAGTGCTGTGTTTGATGGCCAAACAATGGTGTGATGGCATCAAATCCCTACAACTCTTACTAAATCCAACATTTGTTTATTAACATTCATTTTCATTCCTGATGAAGATATACAAAGCATTTGAGATGCCCAGAAATATTTGCATAGATAGTATACAGTTTTCATAACAAAAGGCTGTTATGCACTGTGATCAAACAAAGTAGTTAGATTCTAATGGACATTTTAGTGAAACAATATCTGTTTGTAGAAAGTATTGCTAAATGATACACACAAACTACAATCAGCCCGTCTTATACACAGATTTTTTTATACACGGATTTAAGCATCCACAGTTTGAAAATGTTCAAAAAAAGTATAAATTTCAAATATCAAACCTTGATTTTCCATTTTTTTATAAGGGACACCATTTTGCTGTGCCATTATATTTAATGGGACTTCAGCATCCACAGATTTTGTTATCCATGGGGGATCCTGGAACCAAACCCCAGCGTATAACAAGGGTCCACTGTATATGTGACCATGCTGGCTAGTGGATTGTGGGAGGCCAAAAAGTAACTTGCATTAGTTTCCTGTTCTGCTAAAAGGCACATCAGTGAACAGGGATATGTGGGGGTTACATTTCTTCTGAAATCTCAGGTTCACATTTTGGGCATATTGTACTCCTATTTAAAACAACTGGTTTTAGTCTAGCTTTTAAGCCATCTTGGATCATGTATTGGCAGAAAGACAGGATATAAATTAATCAGATTAATAAAAACAAGCCATTTGGAGGATTTTGGTTCTTTGGGGATTTCTAAGTAACTGTAGTTTGCTAAATTTTCCAGACATCTTTTGTGAGCCTCCTTGGATCCAATTTGGCAGAAAATTGGCATATTGGATGGATGGATAGATAGATAGATAGATAGATAGATAGATAGATAGATAGATAGAGACATACTATGATTAATGGTCACTTTGTTTGGTGGATAATCTCTCAGGCAAGTAAACTGATGCTCAGAATTTTACAACAAAGACTTTTACTATATATAGAGAGCAAGAAGTGCCAGATATCCACAATGGGTTCAGACAAGAAAGAGATCACTCTGCAAAAATATGTGGGATAATGGCAGCCTATGCTTTATAGATTATTGCAAATCTCTTGGCTGTGTAGATCATTAAATATTATGAATCATTTTCAAAGAAATGAGTGTGTTACTTATATGAATTGTGATGCTAGAGGAGAATTCTAAGGATACTATGAACCACCAAAATGACCAATAAATGGGTTTAATTCTCCTTAGAAGTCAAAATGATAAAACTGGTTATCATGTGATGACATAACTCATTATAAAAGATTATAATATTTGGTAAAGTGGGAAGCAGTAGGAAAAGAGGAGGGCCACATTACATTTGGATAGACTCAATCAAGGAACACACAGTGCTGAATTTGCAGAACCTGAATGAGGCTGTTGATGACAGGATGTTGGAGGCCTCTCATTCATAGGGCCACCATAAGTGGAACCTGACTGGACTGTAATTAACAACAACAACAACAAATGGTTAATGGCAGCCACTAAATCAAATGCACACCACAGCTATGAAGCTGTCTTGTTTTCACTGGCCATAATTAAGATTAACCACAATTTGCCATTGGATGATAATTTAATAAAACTTAATCTGAATGGAAGTAGAAATTTCCAATCTTCTTCTCACTTTTATGATTCAGTGTTGTATCTTATTGCTGCCAATGCCATTACATCTGTAGAGGAAATATATGGGGCAACCCCTGCCAAATTCAGCATTTAAAATCCCATAGTGAGAGGGAGATTTAAGAGGAATGTTCTCAGTAAAACTGACAGGATTAGAAGTGCTTAATTTTGTTAGGATTATATTCCTGGTTTTTTTTTTCAAGGGTCAAAAGTGGATTTTCCTTTGCAGGATGCCTTTCTTCCAAATGTTCAAAACCTACACAATACTAGCTACTACCTGTGTATGATTACTTGCTCACCATATGTCTGCTCCAGATAGTGTATGAATTCTCTGTAGCTTTTCTTCTCATGTGGTTCCAAAGTCACATGTTGTGTACCTAGATCCCTGGAGAGGGCAGGAATAGCTACCGTGTGATTTGAAGCAGAAAAGTGGTGGATAGGGAATAGGTAGTACTTTCCCATGCTGTCTTGTCTTCTCTAAATTGTCTTCTCTAGAAATGGGACTTCTCCTTAAAAAAATGACTTGAGGCTCTTTTACCCCTGTGAACATGTTGTTAGCCCTGAAGCAAGACTGAAGCAAACACCTGTGTATGTCTAAGAAAGAGACTGTTCCTGCTCCTTCACAGCCTTGGTGACATGGTAAATGTTTCTGCTCAGGGCACCAGCATTCCCAATGGAGTCAATTGAACAAGGTGAAGTCCTGGGAATTCC
This sequence comes from Sceloporus undulatus, assembly GCF_019175285.1. Lineage (NCBI taxonomy): Eukaryota > Metazoa > Chordata > Lepidosauria > Squamata > Phrynosomatidae > Sceloporus > Sceloporus undulatus. The sequence goes on from NC_056524.1 coordinate 101,433,966, forward strand.
TTTCAGCAGTGCCTATATCCATTCTCTTTCAAACATCATTTCAGAAAAGTACACAGGAAACTACCATTGGCCTAAATTGTTCAGTATTGTGTACTATACTGGCTGACTAGCAGCAGCTCTTGAGACAGCTCCACATGGTGATGAAGCTCAGGAAAGTTAATCTTTTGGACTCTAATTTCTAGAATCCTTGACCCTACCCAGTACATTCAGAAGGATAACAGTGGGGAGTTAGATTCCAAGAAGTAAGTTTCCAAACTCTAATCCCAATTTGTCTGTAACATATTTACTGGATGCCTTTTCAGGTGTGAGTGGAGAGATATAGAGGTACTAACCACTGCTGCTAAAAATTTTAATCACAAAACACAATCATTTGCATTTCTTTCTTGATACAGAGCACCACAAATTATAGGATATTTGCCTTTTGAGGTACTGGGTACGTCTGGGTATGATTACTATCATGTAGATGACCTACAGCTCTTAGCACGATGCCATGAACACTGTGAGTATCACATTTCCTACTGTCACAGGAATCCAATGTTTCTATCTACATGAAGTAGCAGAGGCTGCATCTGCGCTGAAGAAATAATGGTTTGACACCGCTTTAATTGCTGTGGCTCAGTGTTATGGAATTCTGGGAGCTGTAGTGTGTTGTGGCTCTGACAGAGAAGACTATCTCTCAAAACTACAAATCCCAGAATTTCACAGCTTTGAGCCATGGCAGTTAAAGTGGTGTCAAACTGCATTATTTCTGCATTGCAGATGTAGCCAGAGAAAGGAGTAAAAGCTTAAGACCAGATAACAGTTCTAACCCTATAAGCACCTACCTGGAAGTAAATCCCATTGAAGTTAATGGCTCTTATGTTGAAAGAGCATATATAGCTTTGTGTTGTGTGCACTGGTAATATGACAAATCTGACACTTTACTCAGTTCAGGTTAATATTTAATCAGTTCTTAATGACTTAAGTCTCCATATCATAGGCTTCAAGAACTGTTATTTTGAAGTAGTCAGTTGAGGTTAACTACTAATGTCATACAAACTAATTCTGGCTTTTTTTAAAATTTGGAGCTATTGCTTGACACTTAAATAGATATGAATTCCAAAATGAAATGAATATCTGGTAATATTCCGGAACTTTTTATGACTTAAAACTGAAGAATGGAATTAAAAGAAACTCAAACCTCTTTACAACCTCCCTTCCCATGTCCACTTAAATAATGTTTGCAGTGATTACCCTATTGTTTAATTGTCAATAACAGTTCTGTTATTCATGGTTCTGCTATTAATCTGCTAAATTATACTGATCAAAATTATTTTGAACTTTCCAGGATAGAATAACAGCTTCATATTTTTAGATGCCAGGCTGTGACTGGGCAATGTCAATAGAGGTGAAATTGGAATAAACTTCCCCAAATATATGGAATACACTTGAAATGCTTTTACAGTAATAGCCCTTTAATTCTTCTTTAACTGTCATGGTTTATCCTTTGGAGTCCTGGGACTTGCAGTTTAGGGAGAGGTACTTATAACTGTCAGCCAAATAGCTCTTGTTCCTTTTTATCGTTGTTGTTGTTGTTGTTGTTGTGTGCGCCTTCAAGTCATTTCTGATTTATGGCATTCCTAGGAGTTTGTTTGTTTGTTTGTAAGATTTCATCAGAGAAGTTTTGCCATTGCCTTCCCCTGAGGCTGAGAGCATGTAACATGGCAAAAGCCTCCTAGTGGGTTTCATGACCGAAGTGGGAATTAAATCCTAGTCTCCAGAGTTGTTGTCCAAAGTTCAAAGCACTGGCTCTTAAAGTAGTATCAAATTACATTATTTCTACAGTGTAGATGCACCCTGCCTGGCCCTTACATATTGGGGCTTACAAAGATTCATTACCAAAATAAGCCCCTCACCAGACTGACTGAAGTGTGGCATCATAAAGGTGGAGTTGCCAAACTGGGACTCATTGTAGACCATAACAGCAGCAAACAACTATGCCACACTGGTGCCTCACCAAACTGCAAATCCCAGGATTTCATACAAGGTGGCCATGGCAATCAAAGTGGAATCATTAATGCAGTAATTGTCACGTGACAGGGCCTTTTATCATACATATGGGCTAATGTACATCCCACTGAATTCACACAATGTTGTCAAAGCATTTTTAAAGTCTTTGGATTTTGGAGTGCAAAGAATCCTTTTTGTTTTCAGCATGCTACTGTGGTTAGTTCCTGCATGAATAAGGAAATTTAAGGCACACTTATGTCCTAAGCATTAAATAAACTATGCCTTCAACTGTACTGCCAAACATAAACCTGTATACTTTTCACTTCATTGTTGCAATCAAGCAAGGAGCATGTGCTGGTGATGGGGACGACTAGTGAATGAGAACCATGATGCTCATCTAGTCCCCAATGTACTTGATGAATATTTCTGATATGTTTTTTACATGATGCAAGGTTGTGTGTAAGCAAACCCCAGCTGTACATGCCCTGTCACCTGTGCTTGTTTATATGAATGTTCAATTATCTGCATTAAGAAAATAAAGCTTGTGTCCTTAGGAAAATTTTGGCTGTGCTGGCAAACCTCCAACAGAGAATAATTTTTGAATGATGTTATGTATACTTTTTTTTAAGTACCGTATACTTTTTTCTGCCCACGTATAGTGATGCAGTTTGGCAAAGGGAAGTCTTGCTGTTACCGGTTTCTGACCAAAGGGCAACAGTGGATCTGGCTACAAACACATTACTATATCACCTACCACCAGTGGAATTCCAAGCCAGAATTCATCGTATGTACTCACACAGTACTGAGGTATGAGGAACTAAGGTCATTGGTGCATAACATGAATGCATAACTTTGGGTTAAGGGCACACAACTGCAAGTCATGGTTGCTTATTTCCCTGTCACATGAAAAAGGAATTGCTAATTACATTTTGAATTTTGGGTAGATTTGGAATGGTTTAAATGAATGACTAGGAAGGTTCTGTATACCTGTTCTTGAAAGTTTTAAATTTCATTTTGTACAGGAAAGCATTCATGACATTCCTGCTGCAAGTTTTGGATAAAGCGTATCACCATTTGGCTAAATGCACCTTGGTTCTCTTTCTCTCTGAGGAGATTATCAGATGGGGGAAAATCGAAAAAGAAAACGGCATTCTCCTTGCAAAGTCGCACAATTGCACTGAAGATTTTCAGATGACATCACACTTATCCAAGACTTAACCCATGAAGATCCAGGAATGCTCCAACAACAAACCATTCCCAGGACTTCATGGGTTAAGTCCTGGATAAGTGCGATATGTCTCAAAATCTTCAGTGCAATCACGCAACTTTGCCGGGAATATGCCTTTTACTTCTGCCTTTTTTCCCCATTTGAAAATCTCCTGAGCTTGCTGTGGTGAACATTGCTACAGCCAAATGGAAGCTACACAACAGAAATGGTTTGCTACATTAATAAGTCTCCATGTGCTTACATTAAAAGCCTCCATTCTTTTGCATTTGTGACCTGAATATTAGATTTATACTAGAGAAGAGGTCTTATTTGGCTCAGTAGCATACTTAGTACAATGGTTAATCTAATTCTAAAGGAATATACAGTACTTGTGTTTTGCACATACTGGGTATGATAGAATATATCCATTATATAGGGATGCAGATTGATTGAGGCAATTTTGTTGGTGAACTTAATTGCAAAAAGGAAATGTAGCTAGAAGCAACATCTTGTCTGGCTCAGAAATAAGCATTCTAAAACAAATATATTGTATGTATAATCAATATATTTATTACAAATGATAATACCATATTGGCATGCTAATTGGTCTCTAAATAATTACTATGGCTATAATCTTATGCCCATCTGGTATAGCTATTTTGCACACTGTGAAATAGCTAAAAATTATTTATTTATTTATTTAAATGTACACTTGGAATGTGGAGACAAACCCAGTCATTCTTGTCTGATATACATGCCTAGGCCAGAAACCTAGTTATAAACATCTTTATTATTATTATTATTATTGCATGTACAAATTAACATTTCATAACTGTGTAAAGAACAGTATACAAAGTAGAGCTTGGCCATGCTGGCTGGGGATTTTGGATGTTGTAGGCCAAAAGGTAATCCAAGCTCCAGTTTAAAGCAGCTCCTAAGTTCTAGTTGTTTCTGGGGAATTTACCTGCAATCATATACACAGAAACCAAACATAAAGTAAAGTCTATTACACTATCATATACTGTATATTTGGACTATATGAACTACAGATTTTCACAGTGGAATAATTCAGAGTAAATCATACAATAAATCAGAGTTAATGATACTTTCAGAATAGTAGAATGAATTACAGAATCATGGAATCATAGAGCTGGAAGAGACCACCAGGGCCAGCCAGTCCAATCCCCTGCCAAGCAGAAAGGCACAATGAAAGCACTCCTAACAGATGACGATTCATCCTCTGTTTAAAAACTTCAAAAGAAGGCAGTGGCATCACAAGGGGATGCAGGGGGTTCAGACCGCACCAGGTGACACCCTAGGAGGCATGACAATACTGCTCCTCAGACATCTGCATTTTGGCAAAAATGGGCTGTGGCATTCGTTTGTATCTCTTTAAAATGCTGAAAAGATGGTGTGAGTGGGGTGAGGCTCAATGGGAGGAAAAGCCCCAGTGTTTTTTTTTAATTAAAAGTTCAAATTTTAATTTTTTTCAATTAAATTTTAACATTTTTCTTTCAAAACATCACATTTTACCAAATTTTCACTTTAACCACATGAAACTATGTACATGTAAACACATTTATTATATGTGTATGATACTGTAGTTTAAAGATATAATTTTAATTTTGGTAGTTGTTTATGTTACAACTATTACCATTACATTCAGTGATATATGAGAATTACAATTTATAAGTAGATTAGTGCAAAAACAGTCCTAGGATTCTGTATGGTGTGGTATGGGAGGAGGTCAATTGGTGGGTGGTGACACCATTACTTGCCACAATTGGTGACACCAACAGTGACACCACTGAAAGGGGACTCCACCACACTCTGAGGCAGTATGTTCTGCTGTTGAACAGCTCTTATTATCGGGAGGTTTTTTCTAATGTTGAAATGGAATCAATCATTGGTATGGTATATAGGTCTCCACAGAAAATAATGTTTCATCAGTTATGCAGATGTTCGAGTGGAAAGACGACGAAATCTGATTTTGGATGACATACCTTCAGAGATCAACTCTTCGGTACTAAAGGTATGATGAAAGAACAATTTTCAGGATCTCCCTTCCCACTTTTCTATCTTTTAAAGTTCAAATATCATCTGACATTAAATATTGCCATAATTAAATATGTCATAAAATGTGAATTCAGTGTTTATCTGGCACATTCCACTCCTGAGCAAGATTTGGCTAGTAATAATAATCTGTTTTCCAGAATAAAATGTTGGAAATGAAAGATGTAGTGGAATCCTGGCATATGAAATTAGGGATAGATATTATGTTCTATGGGTTAATGATATTCCTTTAATTCTTTTAAATAAGGAATAAGAGGCAGATGGTAACATCAGCTGCTGGGCTCAAAACTGTTTGGATTCTTGTAAAATGTATGCGACTTAGCAGGAGTTGGTTGCTGATATTGTCCCACTTGTAAAGACTCATATTTCCTTTTTGGCTCTGTATTGCCTCTTCCTCACAGTTGTTGCTGTGTCCATCCTTGTTCAGTTCAAGAACTGATAAGCATGCTTGGTCTGACTCAAACTGAGAGTTTCCTTGCTTGTCCCTTGTTGTGCATGGAGCTGCTACGTCAATATGAGCTGGCTTCCTGTTAGTGACTGATGAAGGTGTAAGTGCAACTTACTCCTTCATATCTCACTTTTGAAGTCATTGCAGAAAATGGTATTATCTACTAACTTTGCACAGTGACCCAGTTCTCCCTCCCTAAACCTTCCTTTTAAGCTTCTCCTAAACTCTCAACACAGCTATTTAGTGGCTGATGGAGAGTGGATGGGGGGAAAACAGAAAATTGTTCATCTATATTCCTATAGCTGGACACATAGCAATGACCTCATCCTCTGGGACCTCTACAGGACACCTGGGAGATTCTGGAGAATTTTTGTAGCTGTGTGTCCAGCTATAAAAACATGGTTGGGTGATTCTCTCTGCTGTCCCAGACTCTCCATTGGCCAGTAAATGGCTTTCTGGAGAGTGGGCTTAAAGCATTTGTTTGGGGGGAGGAAGTGGAGACATGTCACAGTTCCACCTTTGTGGCACTTTATGACATCTCTCTTGATTCAGGATCTCAGCTATGGTCTTTTGGAGGCTGCTGAAAATGGACACATGAACAACTGCTGTGGGTTAGTTTAGAAGGGCCAGTCAAGGTAAGTAATAGATATGCAAACTCTGTTGTACTTCAGTCACATCACAAGAAGACAGGACTCGCTAGAAAAGACAATAATCCTAGGAAAGGTGGGTTATAGAAAAAGAGGGAGACTGCATACTAGGTGGTTAGACTCAATCAGGAACATCACAGGCCTGAACCTGCAAGACCTGAGCAGAACGATTGAGGATAGGGAGGTCTTGGAGCTGTCTCATTCATAGGGTTGCCATGAGTAGAAGTCAACTTGATGACACCTAACAACAACAAACTCTTCCCACCTATTCAGTTATCTCAGTATAATGTCATGGTTGAAAATAAAGGTGAAAGAAAATGTACATTTGGTACGAAATCTTCTGGGAAGAAACAGACCAGGAAAGGCAAACACACCATAAGCCAGGCATTAAGAATTACTGCTTTTGAAGTGCTTGTGGGATTGGCCTGAGCTCATTCCTTAGTGCATGGCTTCCTGCCTATTAAAACCGATTATACCTTAGCTGCATCTAAGCAGTGAGCTCTTCTGATCTATATCCTTAGTGCTTAGTGAAGTTAATAATGGAGTCTTTTATGAGTGTTTTACAGAAATTAATTTGACACTTCTGTTGCTCAGTAATATGGAGATGAAGAGCCAAAGTAGATGTGATTTTTATTTCTTAAAAAATTGCAGGTTTTTAAAAATGCAAATACAATCAGCTGGGCAGGCTGATCATTACTGGAATAACAGCAGAAAGGGATAGGCAATTTAACCATGTCATCCTCTGCTGATGTGCCAATGGAAAATTTCCTTTTAGTGCAAATAGAGAGAAGGATTTTTTCCCTTTGGGATGTGGCAGGGAAGAAAAGGCTGTTCAGTCCCTGATAATTATAATTCCTCCCATTGATACTGATGCCTGTGAAAAAGATGCATGTTAAATGCATTTATTGTCACGTTTGACCCTTGCAGAAGAAAATTTACCACAATCTTGTTCTGTCAGTTTGCAAACTAATGTAAATTCATACAGAGCAGTCTTGCATCTCTCCAACTACACTTGGGGCCTTTCATCCCTCCCTCTTCACTATTCCTTTTGCCATCTTGTCTGGCTGCATGAGATACCTTTGATTTTTTTTCCTAATCCCTCCCAGTAATTTCTAATAAATGAGAAATGAACTGCAGGCATAACCTAATGAAAACAGCCAGCACAAGTATTTGCTCAGGAAGGGTCTCTTGCACATAATTCTCCCCCTGCTTTCCAGGGCTGTGGATGATAGAAGGATTGTGTGTGTGTGTGTGTGTGCGTGTGTGCGTGTGTGTGCGCGCGAACACACACATGTGCACACACACGCCTTCAAATTACCTGTTGACTTAAGGCAGTGCTTCTCAATTATTTTCTGTCATGCCCCCCCTAGGAAGAAGAAAACATTTCGTGCCCCCCGCGCGACTGTAAATAGTATCATTTGTCAGTAAAATTGTTATAAGTACACCTCTGCATAACAGAGCCTCGCGCCCCCCCCTGGGGGGCCCACCCCACTACAGTATTTGAGAAAGGCTGACTTAAGGTGATCCCATAAATTTCAAAAGGTAGGAATATTCAGAGGTGGTTTTGCCAGTTCCTTCCTGGTATTTGTTAGTGGTCTCCCATCCAAGTATATTAACCAGGGTTGACTTTTCCCATCTTCCCAGGTCAGATCTGGTGCCTTTAGGGTATTTACGCTGCTGTTAAAAGGCTTATACTTGCTTGGAAAAGCAGTCAGCCAGCAAAGAATGGCAAATATTGTTGGGCAGCTGTACTATACTGGGATGGTTAAGGTGAAATGATCTCCACTCCCATTTATGATCCATATTTGAAATATGTGAACTTTTCTAAGTAAAATCTGTTTTGAACTGCACAATTATTGCACTTTGATACCACTACAACTGTCTTGGCTCCAGAATCCTGGGATTTGTAGTTCCATGAGGTATTTAGAATTCTCTTCTTGGGAGTTTTTGGCTGCTTCCACTCTGCAGAAATAATTGATACCACTTTAACTGTCGTGATTCCATGCTATAGCATTCTGGGAATTGTAATTTTGTGGGCCTTCTCTGCCAGAGAGCTCTGGAGCTACAGCAAACTACAATTCCCAGAATTCCATAGCATTGAGCCATGCCAGTTAAAGTGGTGTCAAACCAGATCAGTTGTACTGTGTGGTTGCAGCCCTAGTGCTTCACCAGACTACAAATTCAAGAATTTGTAGGATGCCAGCAGAAAAGTTAAAGTGGTTTCAGTGTTAAGACTGTATAGTGTAGAAGAGATTTAAATTAGGACAAGATAAATTAAGTCAAAATGGTTGGGCTATTGATTATATCATATTTTTGGCTCTTGTAGTTGAACTCTCATTTTATGTGCTTTATGGTCTGCTGTATGCCATGCATGCATAAGGAGAAATAAAGAATACTTAGGGGCAGTGACATTGAGCAGTATGCTTAAGTTACATGCTTAAAACTATAAAAAGTAGTTTTTTTCATGTTTGTGTTGTTTGCCTTCAAGTCATTTCCAACGAGTGGATTTGTCATTGCCTTTCCCTGAGGCTGAGAGCATGTGACTTGCTCAGGGTCACCCAGTGGGTTTCATGGCTGAGCTGGAAATCAAACCCTGGACTCCTGAGTCATAGTCCAACACTCAAATCACTACGCTACGCTGCTTGTATGTCATTAAAACTACAGCCATGAATACATTTTTGAACAGAAAGGAATTTTTGATGTGCGGAAAATTGCACTGAGACAGTGCAATAAAAGCATACCTCAGTAAACAAGGCCGCTGACAAAGAAGCTCCTTTCTGCAAAGTGTTGTAATGTCTGCCCAGTCCCACTTTTCCTCTTTGTCCTCTGATTAGCCAGTAACTTTTTAGCAGTGTCAGCACTGGGAAGATGATGATGGAGTGTTGCAGAAAAATAGACTTTTGGTATTGGTTTGCACCAGAATGTGTGAAGTAAATGATGCGATAAAGCTTAAGCCGGGAAACTATGGGATTTTCTTGTATCCAGTTTACTGTTTACTATTACTATGTGTGCCTACCTACAACAAGAAAAGTAAACAGCAGCTACCTCCATCTTTCTTTAATGAGCATATGTGAAGAGGAAAACAGAGGGAAGAGCCATCCCAACAAATCGTTGTTGTTGTTGTAATCATTTATATTCTGCCTTTCTCCCAATAATGGGATTCAAGGCAGATAACAATATTTTAAAAACAATACCGATTAAATACACTACAAAAGTAAAATGAAAATATGCAATATACAATTAAATAATTATAAAAACAATTAAAATATTACATTGCATTAAAACAATACAAATAAAAAACTTTATACAGATCCTTTAAAAACTTCAAAACCAGCACCACAGAGCATTAGGAGCCAATCCTTAACAGTCTGTACAGGCCTGGCAGCACAAAAATATTTTTAAAATTGCATTGATCTATAAATTTATCCCTTAAGGAAAGTGGAACCTGGTGAAATAAAAAGTAATTCCTGGATGTATTTTAGAAGAAGTTTTCCAATGGTCTCTTGAAGGTTCAACATGTTTTTCTTAACCTTACCTGGTTATTTCATTTCACGTGTGCATACAGTTAATTTTGAATAAAATGTTTGTTAGACCATATTGAACTGTTCTTCTTTTTTGTGGAGTAGGAACCTATCTCTATTCTTTCCATCTATTTTGCCAACTGATGTATACATGTATTTAAAAAGCTCTCCTTCTCAACAATATTAGTTCAGGGTTTATAACCTTTTTAAATTATAACCACTGTTTATAATTTGTTTAGGCTTGAAATTGTCAAACTAACACTGGCTATTATTGTCTACTTTGTTTTTAAGGACAGTAACTCAGGTATGGATTCGCAACAGCACTTTAGCACAATTGAATTAAGTGCGTCGATTCTCAACACTAGTCGGGCGCTTTCTGTATCCTCACAAGGTTCACACAAATCTGTTCCTCCATCTTTACCTGAAATAGCAAGTGAGTTTCTGGTTACTGTTTAAAGAATTTGAAATTAGAACTGTAATCAATTTTATATTCCAGTATGAACAAGAATATAAAGAACAAAAAAAAAAGCTTAGATATATACAGACCTACTGATATAAAGATAATGAAGAGAAGGATCTTATATAGATTTTCTGCTGGTGGATGCAGCAAAGAAGACAAAAAAAAAAAAAGGCTAAATAAGGATAGTAAAATTGCAGTCCTAAAATGTATACTCAAGAAAACATACTAAGGATGAGCCAGCTAGTTACTATTAGTGTTACTAACAATGGGCAAAGCTGCTTGTTCAGTTGCGGATATACCATCTGCATCTTTTTAGTTCATGCATAGAAGGAGATAGAATGAGTTGGGAGGTTCCTACAGATATCCTGAATATTTTCCTTTCTAAGGCTGCATCCACAAAGCAAAATAATCCTGTTTGACATCAGTTTAATGCCCTGGCTCAATACTATGGTTTATAGGAACTGTAGTTTTGTGTGATATTTAGCCTTCTCTGGCAGAGAATTGTGGTGCCCCACAACAAGTACAAATCGCCGATTCCACGGGATGAAGCATAGCAGTTAAAGTGGTGTCAACTAGATTATTTCTGCAGAGCAGATGCAACCAAGAGGAGCCACACACCAGTAAAAGGTCTGTAGTGTGCAATTGGCCCTTCTCATGATAGCTGTTATCTATTGGGTAGGAAATTAGTCAATTGTTATCACTGCTCATGTGTGTGGTGTGATGTGTGTGTGTAGATTGAGGACCATGCTTCGTTCAGTTTTAAAAGTGGCTTGTTTTTAAAGCAATGAAAATGGGTGTAGTAACAACAGCAAGCAAACTCTGTACGTGCCGTTTTCTTCCTGGCCTGTCCCTTTTTGATCCTAGAACATCTTAGAAGCAACAAGAGGACATTGTACATGAACATCCATTGCTCTCAGTTCAGCACCTTGGGGGGGGGAGGAGCAAATAGGCCTGTACAGGCCTGTTACAGACTGCCAAAATAAAGCTGCTTCGGGTCTTTGGAGGTATGCTGTTTAAATGATGCTTGCGTCCTAAGAATCTGGAAGTTGCACCAAAGCTGCACTCCAGTGCTTAGGAATGGAGTGTGGCTTTGGTGCGACCTCCGGACTCTTAGGACCCATGCATCATTTAAATAGCTTACCTCCAAAGAGACTCAAAGCAGCTTTATTTGGCAGTCTGTAAGAGGCCATTGACAGCCAAATAAGCTGCTTCGAGTCACAGTGGAGGTATGGTGTTTCACATGATGCATGTGTCCTAAGGTCCAGAAGTCGCACCAAAGCCACGCTCCAGCCTGGAGCGTGGCTTTTGTGTGCTTCTGGACTCTTAGGACGCATGCATCATTGAAACACCATACCTCCACTGTGACTCGAAGCAGCTTTATTTTGGCTGTCTGTAACAGGCCACAGTGTGGCCTCTGAGAATCCTTTTGAGATGGAATCAGTAATATGTTTGCTCAAAAATCTAAAGAGCTGCAGGCAGGATTAACAAGGGGTGGGTAGGTAAGAGGAAGCAGCCTATGATTCAGACCAGCTACAGTAAGTTCTCCCCTTTTCTCTAAAACCATCAGTTTAATCTGTATGGTGTTATTTGTCCTATCAGTGGCTTCCTTTATAAATGTTTCAGTATTTTTATACATATTTATAACAACTGTACTAACGTTGGTTTAAATTATGATCATTTTTATTAAAGAGATGTTGCCAATATAATTAATTCCATACAGCCACAACAACAAAGCTCATCCCAGAATCACCTTCGTTGCAAAGAACCCCCTCTGTAGAGCAGGATTTATTAATACAGAGATCCAGCCAGCCTTCCAGAGATCCAGCTCAGGTAAGGACTTTCCCCCCCCAGAAAAAATTCATCAACAAAGTGAAAAGAAACTAGACATACAAGAAGACGTCAATCCCAGGGAGAAAACATGTGCTTTAAATTAGTTCTGCATGAGAGTACAGACTTGTATATTATCAATAGTTCCTAAGATAATTTTGGAAGTTTCTTCTTTGGATGCTGTTGCCTATAGTTGTGCTTTGGATGGTTACTTTGGAAGAGCCATGTCTGAAGGAGCATCATAGCTGTGGAATGCCCTCTCTATCACCTATTTTTCTCATTATATACAATTGGACACAAGGCTGCATCCTTTCTGCTCCAGCAGGCATGCTGTTTAATCTTTGTTTCTTTTATTATCTGCTATAAGAATGACTTATCAATATTGTCTTCATGTTGTGTTCCTTCAAATTGTTTACAACTTATGGTGACCTTAAGGCAAACCTATCATAAGGTTTTCTTGGCATGATTTGTTCAGAGAAGGTTTGCCTTTGGCTTCCTTTGAGGCTGAGAGAAAGAAACTTACCCAATGTCATCTAGTGGGGTTCATGGCAAACTGGGAATTGAATCCTGATATCCAAAGTCATAGTCCAATGCTCAAAGCACTATGTTTTAATACGTACTTAAATTTGATATAATTTGTTTCAGTTTTATTGATTAAATGGTTTTCAATTAGTTTTACTGCCCTGTGAACATTTGCTAGCAGAGTGATATATAAATTTAATAACTAACTCAATAAAATAACCCTGAGAAGCATGAGAAGTAACAGCTCTCACACCGAAGCATGGGAAATGATAATTCTCACATATTCTAGCAAGATATGACACAAGATGCATGTAGCAGATTCCCAGATAGGTAAGGTTTTTTTTCTAAAAAGAATTCTGAGCAATGCAGTCCAAAAAAATAATATTTCCCAGCTCTGTTTCCTGTTTCTGTAAACCATCCCTATTGCTGGTTTCCACAGTGCTAAGGAAGGAGGGAAGACCTTCCAAATTCTCACTCCATTGCACCATCATGAGTGAGATGTGATGGGATAACAGGTTAGTGTTCAGGGTCTTAACGGTGGTGAGGAAGCAGTTGGACCCACGTGTGATGTATGATGTGATCTAAATTCAAAATGTTGAAATTTTTAAAAAATCAAATGACATTCTTCTAGTTATCATTTTACCATTGAACCTCCACATTCATGGGGGGTTAGGGGTTCAGGGCCTCCATCAAAGTGGAAACCCCACAAATATTTCTACCCACTCACAACAACTCAGTCTGTATTCCTGTCTCTATGGGGTAAGGTGAGACAACAGAGCGTTCTGACAGGAAAGGCTAAATATCTTACAAAACGACAACTACCAGAATTCTATAGCATTGAGTCATGACAGTTAAAGTAGTGTCTAACTGCTTTATTTCTGCAGTGTGGCATTAGCCATCACAGGGTTTTCTTGGCAATTTTCTTCAGAGAAGGTTTGCCATTGCCATCCTCTGAGGCTAAGAGCATGTGATTTGCTCAAATTCACCCAGTGGGTTTCATGGCTGAGTGGGGATTCGAACCCTGATCTCCAGTGTCATTGTCGAACACTCAAACCACTACACAACACTGGCTTAAGATGCAGGGATACTTGGTATTATTTTATGTATTTATAACTTGCTAAACTTTTTTTTGTATTCTTTACATTTTCTAGTCTATGCATGTCATCTGAGATTTTCTGCAGTAGGCCGCAAAACTAAAAAAAAAACTATTTAATTATTGATGGTATTGATGGTAAACTCATAAATAATCAAATCCATAAAAGTTAAATCTGCAAAAGTTGAGGTTCTATTGTATTTCAGAGGTGCAAAGAGTAACATGATTTGATAAACCTGATTCCAAATCAAACCAAGGGTTCTGAGAATTTTTAACCTAGAGAAAATGGGTTTCATCATTTGTCAGTGAGATAGTCCTTTCATTCCCCCCCCCCCAAAAAAAAAACAGATGACTGCTCTAAGAGGATAATCTAAAAGGTGAAATGCATCTTGGGTTTATGCATTCTTATGATTAATTTATAATAAAGAAAACAAAGGAAAATCTTTACACTTTAAGAACTAAAATTCTAGCGAAGATGCCTAACAAATGGGAAAGGTTCCTTGGTGCCCTAAGGGAGTGAGGGGAAAGTACAGTAGAGTGTACCAATTTCTGTTATTTTGCACACAAGTAATCTAGGACAGTTTATATAATAACAGTTACTATACTTAGCAGTAAAAGAACATAGCTCTTTATTTTCTTGTTTAAGCTCTGTGCTCAGTTTAGCATGTTCCAAACCATCAAGGACCAACTTGAGCAGCGGACTCGACTACTGCAAGCCAATATTCAGTGGCAGCAGGAAGAGCTGCAGAAAATCCAGGAACAGCTCTGCATGGTACAGGATTCCGACATGCAGGTTAGCAGGAGAATACCCCAAAGCATGTCTTTTCAGATGAATTTGTTCTGATCCAGTGAGCAGCAGTCCTAGAGCAGAAACAGATTTCTATACACAGAACACCTTAATGCACAAGGGGCTGCTAGATTGAGGATGGGGGTCCCATTATGCATCAGCCTTGCATACATATTTGTCCCTTCTAGAGTACATATTGAGGGGTAGTTGTTATGTTAGTTATGCTGCTAAATACAACAAAATCCAAAACATACAAGAATGATACCTTTCTTGGCCAACCAACATGAACAAAATACATAATGCAAGTTTTCAGAGCTCCACTAGCTTTTTCATCAGACAAAAGATGTTAACAAATCATATAGGAGAAGAAAATGGATGATGTTAGAGTACAGGCCTATATTTTGTATCAGATGTTGTTTCTGGTGTAGTATATTTGATTTAGGCTGGTCTCAATGCTGGCAGCAATATACAAAATGTTGACCTGTGACTCTACCATTGTCACTTCTCCTGTATGATTATTTAATCTTTTGTCTGATGGAGAAGCCAGTGGAGCTTCAAAAGCCTGAATTATGTATTTTGTGCATTTTGGTTGCCAAGAGAGGTATTGGTGGATTTCTTTGTACAGTACTGTATTTTGTTCCTTCAAGAGGGAGACCTCATTGTAGGTATATCTTTCTGTAGTGAATGGATTAATCTGTTCTTACAGCTTTTTGGCTTCAGGCTGCCTCTGAAAAGAGTTGCTTTCATTTAATACAAATTTGAGACTAGCTCATAGCCCAGCCCTAAACTTTTCTGTTTTCCTTGTGATGCTTGATACTGTCCCATGTGGCCAACTTTGAGATTTGCCTTTGCAATTCTACCTCATGCCACTGCCCAGTCTTTAAATTGAGGAAGGACTGCACAAAAGATTTTAGTAGCCACCTATTTTTCTGGAATAGGAGAGACTTTTTGAAAGTGACAGTTCAATTTCACCGGTTGCGGGCTATAGTTGTGAAATCGTCATCACAATTTTACCCCTATATCATTCTCAGCAAAAATGCCTACTCAAACTCAGGTCCAAAACACATTGCAGAAATAATCCAGTCTGAGACTGCTTTAACTGCCCTGGTTCAATGCTAGGGAATTCTGGGAACTGTAGTTTTGTGAGCCATTTACCCTTCTCTGTGAGAGAGCTCTGGTGCCACAGTGAACTACAATTCCCAGGATTCCCTAGCCCTGAGCCAAGGCAATTAAAGCTGTCTCAAAGTGGATTGTTTCTGCAGTGTGTTTTGGTCCTCGGTTTTGCTTAGAGAACTTGAATGTAGGGACAGGGTAATATTTTCAGTAGAGAACCAACGGGAAATGAAGAGATGAGCAATACATACTCCACCAAGCTATATCCACATGCCTTTGGCTATTTCTGCTGTCTCCCACCAACCTGCTCCATTCCCAACTGCAGATTCCCCTGCCATTAGAATCCCAACAATTCTATTTGGAAACAAAATACATGAACCATTGCATGCTCTTCATCCCACCAGGATGGTGTTCTCATTGGGCTGTTGGGAGTGTAGTTCTGCTGCAAAATATGGCATATGTTCCCTTGGCTGCATGTTTCACAAGAGAAATGCTGGGTTTGGCGCAGCAGTGATGACAATGGTATCTTGAAAAGCAGTAGCTCAGTAGTGGTGGTAGTGGTGTGAGCATGCAATCCGTGATTAGTTTCAGAGAAGTACTTATATACTCATATAGTATATAAGTCTAGAAATTTTAGTCCAAAAATTGACCCCAAAACCTTGAGTCGACTTATTCACAGGTCAATGTAAGTACAGTACTTTAACTCTTATTTAAAAAGGAACCATTCCCTGGTGAAAGGCAAGAGTTTTATCTCTACTGGAAGTACTGACCCCCCTCTACTCTCTCATCCATCCAGCTTTTAGTGGGAGCACAAACAGGCAAGAAAATTCATTAGAAATGAAATCTGCATTTTAAACTATTTTTTCCCTCTAAGCAACATACTGTCAGGATGTGTGTTGCATGATAAGATCTATCTAAGGCTATAAATAAATCTCTTGCATATTACCTATTATGCTGCCTCTCTGCCCAATGGAGCATTTGTTGTTATTAATAGATTTTAATAGACTATACAGTATTTTAAATTGTGACAAGTTTAATTCCTTTTAAAGGGAGAGAACAAGATATATTATTATGTAGTGTTTATTATGTATTGTGTTGGTTTAGTTTTAATCTGTAAACGGGTTTGATTGCTATTATAGTAGAAAGACAGGATATAAATAAAAGTTTTGTTATTTTATTGTATTATTATTAAGGCTTTTTCTTTGTTTTGCTCTTAAAGTCTATGCACAGAGTTTTTATGCCCTATTTCAGCATGAATGAAAAAAGATAATCTGGCTCTCCCCTCCCCCCCAAGGTCTGAAGATTCTCCAGAATACCCCAACACTCTCTGGGGGTTGTTGAGGGCATTTCCTCCAGGGTCAAATAACATTTTATCCCCCCCCCCCATGCCCTCTAAAGTGTGTTAAGTGGATTTTCTCAATGTTTGGGCTCCTTTCTAGAACCAGTTTAGGTCCTGAAGAAGCCTTTTTTGAAACAAGATGTGATTTCTACTCTCTTCCTATTGTTAAAATAAGGGACCTCTCCTAGGTCTAAAATGGCCCAGAAATGCCAAAAAAAATTATGAAAATGCCCCCCTTTTCTCCCTAGAGGAAGTTGGGAAAGAAAAACCCCACTCTGATTATTCTGATGTTCATTATCATTACTATTATTACTATTACTATTTTGCAAATGTGGATATCATGTGGACCCTTTCACAGTTGCCCTCCCCTGATCTAGAACCATCTTAATAATACATCACTGACAAAATTTAAAATGTCTCCTTTTAATACAATGTTGCATTTTAATACAATACAATTTATTGTATTTTAATTTATTTTGATTTTAATGTAATGGTAGTTAATACAGTTGTCATTTTAATACAATGTTTTTACCTGATGTCAGGAAGATGATATTTATGCCAAGTGAGCTTTCTTGGAAAGAGTGCCACCCAAAAAGAGCCCACTCTCTTGCTGACATCTATCTTATCTCTGATGGACAAGGCGCATAGAATGTGGCAACCTTTGATAATCTGAAAGTGCCCATTAAAGTAGGATGGATGTAGAATTAAGGGGTGGTCGATTATCTGGTCCATCTTTTTAAAGTCTTTTAAAGGCAAGCACACACATTTTGAATTCAGGTTGGAAGTGAACTGGAAGCAATAAGCATGTTCTATACTCTCACATATTGTATTTGTTTGTGACTTGCTACTGACATGCCCACACTACCTCAGATTATTGTTCTGTTACTGTGAATTAATTTCTTGTCTCTTCATCAGTTTGTTAAAGGAGAACACTCATTCTCTTTATATTATCACATTGTCCTTTTTCATCTAAAACTAAATAGCTTTAAGGCTTGAGTTCCATTACGATAAGACATTCACAGATAACAATATTCATAAAACAGCAATATACAGATCAGTTTATTTTCTGAAAGAAATGTCTCATAACTATAAGTCTGGCTTGCTGTCTTTCCTTGTGATACCTTTTAAAAATAATTGCTGTTGGTGATAAAGAGTTTCCTGTTTGATCACCACAGATGGTTCAAAATGCCTGTTTTCTAAAGGGCACATATAGAAAAGCTTTTTCTCATATCTTTTTAAATATGATGCTGTCTGTTTCTAGATCTGAGGGCTGTTGAGCTTTCATGTTTTTTACTTTTTCCCCTGAGAATACTAACAAGGCTGGCAATTAGAAGAGATTAGTAATGTGCCTCTCAGTGCTTGACACACTGCAAAAATAGTCCTAAGATTTGTGCTGACACATATTTGTACTTCTCCTTTACTTTTACTGGTTATCTACTTAAAATTTCTTGCAATCTGAGATCTTGGAGAAGTTCCTGTTTAGGACTGAAACTCCCAGAATACATCAGAAACAGAAAATCAAAGTTCTGCTTACAGCAATGAGAAGGAAGCCTTTTTCGTACATTGGGATTTCATTTCTTATTTATGGCAGTGATTCCTAACCCGTGTGTTCCCAGATGCTGGATTACTACTTCCAGAATCCTTCAGCATTGGATATATAGGCTACAGATTTTAGGAATAGGTTCAATATTTGAGAATCTACCATTTTTGGAGAATTGGTTTGATGGTCTACTGAAGTTTTGATTATAGTTTCCCCAAATATTTAGTATTTAATAGACAAGGTCAT
Source organism: Sceloporus undulatus (assembly GCF_019175285.1). NCBI lineage: Eukaryota > Metazoa > Chordata > Lepidosauria > Squamata > Phrynosomatidae > Sceloporus > Sceloporus undulatus. The sequence goes on from NC_056524.1 coordinate 101,452,778, forward strand.
GTGGTACATTGGGCAACTATAGTCTTCCAGGTGTTGGTCTGCACCTTCCATAATCACTCACAATTAGCTATGAACTGGAATCCAATAACATCTTGGGGGGGGGGTACTCATTCCCCATTTTTATACATAGACATTTTAACTTAATCTCCCTCACCCATAAAATTATTTCCCACTGTGTATATTTAAGAGCATTAAATATACATAACAGATTGCATCTAAATCAAATCCCACTGATGTCAATGGGACTTAGGGAAACTTGTCCCATTGATTTTTTAAAAACATATCTTCATTAATTATTTCCACAATCATATATTCTTATCTCACATATTGTAGTAATACATAATAATAATAGATACTAAATTTTCTTTGCTTTTCATAGGTCTGCTCTAAATAGGACTATTTCTAGACAAGGGATGTAAATCTTCATTTATTTCTTTATTGCATTCAGGAGCAAAGAATTTAAAAAGTTGCCCCCAATGATATTACAAGAGTTTTATGCACTTTTAATTTATTTTTCACATTTTGGCAATACTTGGTTTTAAAAACGTAGTTTCAACAAAAACATTGGGTTTTGTACAAAAATCAATTTATTTTATTTTTTTTACAGAGAAGCCAGCCACTGTTTCACACCCAGCCACTGGCCCTATACAGACAGGCCAAAATAAAGCTGCTTCAAGTCACTTTGGAGGTATGGTGTTTCAATGACACATGCATCCTAAGAGTCCAGAAGCCACACCAAAGCCATGCTCTGGTCCTAAGGACTGGAGTGCAGCTTTGGTGCAGCTTCCAGACTCTTAGGACGCATGCATCATTGAAACACCATACCTCCAAAGTGACTCGAAGCAGCTTTATTTTGGCCTGTCTGTATCAGACCACTATTTTCTTTGCACAAATTTGGAGCTTTGCTCAAAAAACAGCATTTCTGCACAAATTATTTTTTTTCAAAAGCTCCCCCAAATGTGAATCTTCTTTTATTATTGGCATCCCTATTCATTGAGAGGCCATTTTTTCTGGCCATCCCCACTATGTGAAAATGGAACCAACTAGATCAATTTGCAATCTTTTTGGTTGAGCAATGTAATTTTGTGGTTTAGACTAAGTTTCCTGTTAAATCAAGGTTTTTAATGTGTGAAACGGTGTCTTGTTTCAGAAGAGACTTGCATTGCCCAGTGGTGGGATTATCCAAAAGGTTGGAAACACTGATGAGAAGACTTCTGGGTCCTAACAGAGTGGCCTGAGAGGTCAGATATGGTCTTCAGTTTATATGATTCCCATCTCTGATCTAGACACTACAGTGGATCCTTGTTATACGCTGGGGTTTGGTTCCAAGATCCCCCGTGTATAACAAAATCCGTGTATGCTCAAGTCCCATTAAGTATAATGACATAGCAAAATGGTGTCCCTAATAAAAAATGGAAAATCAAGGTAAATTTATACTTTTTTGGAACATTTTCAAACTGTGTATGCTTAAATCCGTGTATAAAAAAATCAGTGTATAAGAAGGGCCGACTGTATAACTATATAATACACAATGAAACATGACTGATTGAGTACAGGCAATTTGTGGCAGTGCATTTAGATATTGAAAAACATGTTATTCTGGTTTTCATAATAGCCCTGTGCTTGGTTTTAGGAATGTTGTATGAATGTTCTTTCCTGGTGGAAAAGACATAGGCTTGTTCTTGCAAATATACACCTTGGACCTTAAAAAGGGGGTATGAAGGTGGGGAAGGGTAGGATTTGAAGCAGGAAAATGATTACATGGGAGGGATTTCGTGCAAAAACTTGATTTAAAGTAAAAAAAAAAAACATAAAAGCGGGTTGTTTTTCACACGACGTTTGGGGTTTACCTGAACAGAAATTAGGAGTAGTTTTTCAGACGACGTTTGTGCCAGTGAGAAATAACGCAACATTAATCGGAACTCAAAATCAATAAAACCTGTTACTTTTTACTTTCAGGACCTTACCGAAAGTAAAAAGGAGTGTGCTTTGTCGACTTGGCATTTGGATTAATGTCGTGTTATTTCTTATTGACGCCGCATCTGACAAATAACCTGCAAAAACGGATTTTAAATTTGCCTCCATGTGAGAAAGTCCTATGTCAGAGAAAGATATAATGACATCTACCCACAATTTCTCTCATCTAAGTGCCCCCCACAGCTGCTTTCCCACAAACAAAATAACGTGTGTTTATCTTGTTCTCCGGTTGTTGTGATAATAACAAGTACTGTATATATAAAAGGTTTATGAATGAAGAGGCTGGAGAATGGATGTTATTCCTAAACAGCTGATTTCTAATCACTGCTAGCAGTACTTCCATTGTTGATTTAAGAGTGTATTTTTACATGTTGCATTTGACACTCAGACAACAACTGAACTATTCCTCACCACATTTTCTCAAAATTCAAAGAGCAAAAGGTTTCTCATGATTCCAAAGATTGCACTTAGAAATGGAGCAATGGAAGGTTGAAACATTCTTCGGGAAATACTCTTTTTACTAGTCCCAGATATGTGTTCAATGGTTGTGTGTGGCAAGCCCTATATAACTTAGGTGCATGAGTGTGTTCTGTGCCTTCAAGTTGTTTTTGACTTATGGCAACCTTAAGGTGAAGCTACCACAGGATTTTACTGGCAAGTTTCTTCAGAGGGGGTTTGCCACTGCCACCTTCTGAGGCTGAGAGAGTGTGACTTGATCAAGGCAAGTTCACCCACTGGGTTTTCATGACCCAGTGGGGATTTGAACACTGCTCTCCAGAACATAGGAGATTATCATATGGGAAGAACACGTCCTTCTCCAGTGCTTAAATCGTGTTAATTGTATGTTACTACCGAATGACTGGTCCATTACTGTTTACAGACAATAGAAGAATGGGATAAGTGCACGAGGGTGTGATAATCTTCCCCCCGATCATGTGATTAATGCAATTTAAGCATGGGAGAAGGATGCTTTCCTCTCCCTATAATCTACAGTGTCTGACACTCAAACCACAACCCAATGCTGGTTCTCTCCAACTTTGGTGCAGAGTATCTGAAAGACTATATTTCCCCATACAAGCCTGCTCAGGTTTGAGATCTTTAGGGAAGGCCAGTCTCATTGGCACTTTTAGCAGGGACGTGAAAGAGGGCTTTCACAGTGGCAGCTCTCAGATTTTGGGAACAGCCATTAGGCAGCCTCCCTTCCTGTTGTCCTTCTACCTGCAGGCACAAAGACTTTTTCATTCAGGCAGGTTTTTGCCTGGTGGCTGAAAAAGCAACTTTTAATATACGGATGCTGTGCTTTTCTTCATTTCATTCTTTGTGCCATTCTTTTAATTTAGTTGTATTTAACATTATAGTTTGTTTTAGTTTTCATAATACAATTTTTGTGTTTTTATATGTATCTATTAAAGGAGTAAGTACAACAGGAGGGTTTCACAAACAGCTCAAAAAATACAAGAGAGAAACTTGAGCTAGAAGGTACTAGTTGGAAGAATATAAGAAAAGATAAATAAATACTTTCTATACAAATTTATAATAAAATTCCTGTGCTCTTCTAGTACAGGGATGGAAGTATGCAGCCTGTAGGTTGTGTCCAATTCCTGAGAGCCATAGTCGCGAACCTATGGCATGCATGCCAGAGGTGCCTGTTCATCCTGTTCCTGGCTGAACAGGCAAATGCCTGTTCTTCCTGTTCCTGGCTGAACAGGCAAATGCCTGTTCTTCCTATTCCCCCCCCCCCCCACTGGAGAGGTCCCACCCCAGATGTCCCACCTCCAGAATGCAGAAGTCCTGCCCCACCCCAGTGATGCCCCCCCGGAAGTCCTGCCCCCCCTAGCACCAGGTGACACCTGGTGTGGGCACTTGGTCTCTAAAAGGTTCTCCAACACTGCCTTAGGGCTTCTAGTGTGGTCCCACATTATTTCACATCCCCCATAATTATTTTTAAAAATGGGTGGGAAGCCAATCACACCTTCTAGAGACAATGGGATGCT
>NC_056524.1:101456848-101584359 GCF_019175285.1 Sceloporus undulatus
CCCCCCGGAAGTCCTGCCCCCCCCTAGCACCAGGTGACACCTGGTGTGGGCACTTGGTCTCTAAAAGGTTCACCAACACTGCCTTAGGGCTTCTAGTGTGGTCCCACATTATTTCACATCCCCCATAATTATTTTTTAAAATGGGTGGGAAGCCAATCACACCTTCTAGAGACAATGGGATGCTATTTTGCAATAGCTACTGCTGTTTTTCAAAGGCATCTACTGGATTTAAAATGGATTAGGGTGGGTGGGGAATTCATGAAACCTCCCCCCAGCCTTTTAAATTTGTGTGTTTGTGTATATGTATGAACTCTCATATGTCACCAAGCCACCCATTGCATGAGAGATATAGATACAGATTGTTAGCAGGCAGGGAGAGGTGTGTGCAGTCCTCAGACCTCCACAAGTTACCTACCCCTCTTCTGGCTTCAAATCCATAAATATTTTCTGCAGCTAACTCCTGGAGCAAGTTAGTCCTCTGACTATCCCTACTTATAAATTTTATTCATTAAATAACAACTTGGAATCGAAATGATATTTCTTGCCTCAATTTGCCTTAGCAGGAGATGAAGTATGTTTTGTTTTTGTTTTTTAAATTTCCTTCCAGATGTTTTTACAGCAGTCAGCAGCATCAATTAATATTACCAACCCACAACAGTCAGAACCTCAGAGGAAGCCAGTGGTTGATCCACTTCAACAGCAGCATGGGCAGCAAGTTATTTCAAGACCTTCTCTTCAAGAGCAGGTTGCAACTTCTCAGACAGTAGAACATCAGATGTTAAGGGAAGAAAATGTGCTGTTAAACCAGGTCAGTACTAGGATGGGTAAAATGCAGCTTGTAAGCCACAAGCTGCCTCTCCCATGATTCTGGCACTCCAAAAACAAAATAGGAAAAAATCCTCACAATTTAAGGGACAGGGGAGAGAATTGTGAGGCCCTTGTCTGTAGCCATTGGCCACTGGTCCCCATTTTTTCAGCTTCAAAAATATCATTTTTGGCCAGAAGATCATTTTGGGGCATGTGCTTTTTCTTCAGTAATGCTCTTTCAGTCCCCTGACACACACACACACACACACACCAATTAGAAAATAGTTCTCCAAATGGCACAAAAGTGTCATCAAAGTTCTGGAACATCACTTCCAGGTTGGCAAAAAGTTGAATGGCTCTAGTTGGTGGGCATGAAAATGATACCCTTGACTGTTAAGAGTATTCCCCAGCTCTGCTGTAAGGGGTGCAGGGGATAAATTCTCCACGTTTTTGGCTATTTGAGGCCTGGGGGCCTTTCCTCCCCAAAAAACAAGAAGTGGATTGGTTTTTCAAAGAGGTCCCTTTGAACTTAGAAAAGCTCTGAGGATATCAAAACCAAGGCAAAATTTCCCATACCCCCAAAAGGCATGAGCAACTCTTTAAACAAAAACAAAAACAAAATGGTATGTTAGTGGACATGGGGCCCGAACAGACAGGCCAAAATAAAGATACTTAGGGTCACTTTGGAGGTATGCTGTTTAAATGATGTATGCGTCCTAAGAGGCCAGAAGTCATGCCAAAGCCACGCTCCAGTACTAAGTACTGGAGAGCAGCTTTGACACAGCTTCTGGACTCTTAAGATGTGTGTGTCATTTAAACAGCATACCTCCAAAGTGACCCAAAGCAGCTTTATTTTGGCCTGTCTGTTTGGGTTCATGGAGGATTTATGCAGTTGACAGGGTTATTTGCAAATTTAATAGTAACTCATATAATTGCCCTCAGCAAAAGAGGGAAATGAACTAAATTATGTCAGTCATTCTGTAAAGATATTCCTAATTTTGTTTTACTGTTGTATCCTTGTATAATAATCCCAAACTATTTTGGTTATTGTAGGACAAGAAATCAGTGGCTACTTCACAAGGGATGCAGGATGGCTGCCATTCTTCCAGCAATTTATCTTCCCAATTCAGGGACACCTCTCTGCTCCCACAATCTTTGAGCATAGCTCCACCTTCTGCCATTCCACAGGATAGCAGTCACCAGCACAGTACTTCTGATTTTGGTCATGACCAACAGTTGAGGTAAAAGAAGTGTGTGCTGTGTTTATCTTAATGCAAATAGGCATTGTCATTGCTGCAGAATCTGTAGCTCCATGTTTGGATTATTACTTTATAACCAGTAAACATGGAAAATGTTCAACAAAAAAAATTAATTTTATCAAGATGGAGCACACACCATTTGGGTATCATTTTGTTTGCCTCGGCAGATTAAACTGGTCGACCTGTTTTACTGTATTTTTTTAACTTTTAAAGCTATTTTATTATTGTATTCTTCTATTTTATCATATTTTCATTTCTATGACAGTTTTTGTTGAATTTGCAGCTTCCCATTCTAGTATCTTATCATAAAGAAAAAATAAACTTAAAGCAGGAATGGGCAACTGCCAGGAGTATACCCCAGTTGTGCCCTCCACCAAATATTTCATTGGTTTTGCACTACCTGCATTATAACTTTTTCATACATAAAAATGGCCCCCATATCCTTGAGAATATGGGCAGTAATTTTACCATGTTTTTTCCTTCCCAGTGTCATTTTAGGGCTAAGAAAGGCCTTCTTTTATCCAGGAAGTAAAGTGGAATTTTAAAAGGATGTATGCCCAGTTTCTTTAGATCTGGCAAGATGGATTAAAGAATTAACAGCTAATGTTGTGAAAAAATTTTGAAAAATAATCCAGGTACATAAGTACTTTTAAAAAGTTAGTTGCCTCTTCAGATGACTGCTTAATAACTGCTTTCCTGGAGTAAAAGAAAAAGGTGTTTAGGCTTGGCAAACTGAATGGAAGCTTTAACTATCAACTATTCTAATAACCAGCATACACAATACAATATCAAATGTCCCACCATCAGAAATGAGTGACTGCTGTTGGGCTGAGCATTATCATGGCTGTCTTTGACATTAGGTAAGATGAGATGGCTGCTTCAGGTAACAGATGTTACAATGGTAAATAAAAAGCAGCAGTATAGCATTGGGGGGGGGGCAGAGGTATGTTGCCCCTTACTTGCCCTGCCATCCTTAGGATAGCCTGTTCATTGCCCTTTGATGTAGTGAAGGATGTTCTCTCATCACCAGTTCTGAAGAAAATTTCAACTGCTACTTCACATGTGGAATGGGAGAGGGACAGGTGCATTTTGCTTCAGGTGGTAGAATGTCATCAGTTGTAACGGGACATATTTATAATGTGATACCACATCTCATGGTAAGAGGAAGAAACAATTACAGCTGAGTGTCAGTTCTCAAGGCAACCACAATTTAAATCTACACTAAGACCTAAATCCAACTGCTAGTCCCAATTAGATCAGTGAGACTTGTACAAATTAGTTTTACCATTCACCAACTGCTTCAATGGGTTTCATCTACTTGACATTAGCAATTGGAATTAGGCCTAAACAAAGAATTAACGTCTTATGAGAATGAGTAGGCTCTTGAGTGCATTTGGCAATAGGATTCAAATTGTGCTTTATTCCAGAACGAATTAAAATTTGTTCCTGGGCCCAGTCTAATTTAAAGTCTCTTACTCCCACAAAACATGCAGTTACCTTAAGCAGAATAAATCTCCTCCCTTTTCAATGTATTAAAGTTACTTGATCTTCACCGATGCTAATTTTCTTTAATTTTCTGTTTTCCAGACTCTTGCTGAGTCAACCTATTCAGCCAATGATGCCTGGGTCCTGTCATGCAAGGCAGTCATCAGATGTTAATGCAGCTGGACACCAAACAAAGTATGTAATGCAATATATACACACACATAGATAATTAAGATGAAGAGGCAGTTTTGAAATTATATTGAGAAACTTCATTTATTCTGAGATCATGAAACTACAGATCCATCTAGAGGTGGTACTTGAGCTAAACAGGAGACAGAGTAAGAATGTTATCTTTAGCTTCTGTCTTACAGTTAACCTCTCTACCATCATCCAGCTAACCACAATCCTAGTTTTCACAGAACTCAGCTGCTCCAATACATAGCTTCACTCCTGCAGTTGTGTATTAGTTTTTTCAAACCATATGGCTTGTCCAATTTTTAAGACCTGGGGGAACTAATGGGGGCTATTTCAGACAGAGGAAAATGTTTAAGAACTTGGATCCTGATGCTTGAAACATCGTCTAATGTAGCCATGCACAGCCTGCAGCCCTGGGGCATGTCTGTGGTCCTTGGCTGCTCCCTGAACAGCTCCCCAAACCAGCAGGACTCTGTGATTTCAATAAAGATTGATTAGCACATTGGTGTGCATGAATGTGCCATGTATTTGCATGTGCAGAGATGTGTGTAGAAGAAAATAATCTGTGTGCAGTGCATATATTGTGTGCATGTGTGTATATGTGGGTTAGCCACTTAAAGTACATAGATCCTGAGTCAGCCGCACCTGCTGTTTTTTTACCTATTGTCTCTCATGGATTGTGCTGTGACAACTATATTATTTTCACAAAGCCTTAGCTGGACTGTTTCTTTTAATAGATATTCTCAGAGCCTACAAGCATTCCAAAGTTTGGAAGTACAAGCTTCCAGCAGCAGTGCACCTATAGTGCTGATGGGACAAGCACTGTTACACCCCAGGTTTTCGGCAACACAGACTTCTCAGGCTTCATCTTTGCAACCTATGCATCAACAGCAGCAGCAGCAATGCTACCTGCAGGTGGGCTGGAACAGAACTGACATTATCTAATGGGTAAGCCGCCCTGGACGTTTTTTAGTTGAAGGGGCGGCATGTAAATGTTTCAAGGAAAAGTAGTAAATTATTACCATACAGCTTTTACCAAAGGCAAATAGCACTACACATTGGGACCATAAATTCTATCCATTTTTCACAAACCAGTTTCAACTTGCATCTGTGTTATGAACATGATAAGTGTATGTTGCAGATCAAGCTATAAGGCACTTAGTTGCAGTCTCTGTCTGTTTCTCTCTCACACCCATAGTCAATCACTCTTGTCTCTTTTTCTCACACACACAGCAAATGATTCCATACAGTTATATAGGATGCAGTTGTGTCGATATGCTTCCAAAAGTACACATTATTTTCCATATCAAATTTTCTTTCATTCATAAAAGGACCCAAAAGAGTGGACTGGTTTTAATTCCATTTTAATTATGTATGCGTGATATTTCTATTAAGATTTTTAAGTTTCCAGTACCAATTTTTATTTTATGTGTATGTTGCTGCTGATTACAATAGCCTTTGGTTTATACAGTACTTAAACAAACATTAATTAAACTAAACTCAGTAGTAAGTTTTTAATACCAGAGGAATAGTTAGAATTATCAGAAATTTTCAGTCAAAGTAAAGATGAGAGAAAATTGGATCTAAATAGTTTCACTTCTTCACTCTTCTATAAAAATGTACATTATTAGCTTTCTGTGATTTTCATTAATTTGTTTAGAATCCATTTGAGTAGACATTAGTAACTGACTATGGTGCAGCCTCATAGTATAGCTCCATTTACTCAAATACAGAATAATTTCCCAATTAATTATTTCTGTAATCTGCAATATTACTGGGAAAATTAGCTATTTGGAGATTGTGACTTTGCATATGTTAAAAACAGCTCATATTTTATGTATATCATGAAAACATCAATTTGTTTTAATGTGATTATACAGGAAATTTTCTGAAGGAGTACCTGGTCGCTCTTTCTAAATCTAATTTTAGCTCATTGTTTCTGTCAAGTGGATTTCCTTTCTTTCTTTTTTTTTTCTGGATCCTGATTACTTACTTGTTCCTTTGTTTTTTCCTTTTGCTGCACATAAACTTCCTGAATGATAATTTGTCACTGATTGCTCTTGGCACAGTTAACAAATAAACTGCCACTTCAACATCAGGTTTTTCAGTAAAATAGTAAACATGAATTGTAGATATAAGGGTTAAATTAAAAAAGCCCAAATATAGAGAATTCCTCACTTTAAGAACAGTAAAATCCGTCCACAGTAGAAGGGCATTGGCAATGTCAATGTAGGGCTGTAGTCCTTAATATGTGTAGTTACAAATAAGTACCACTGAGGTCTGGGGGACCTTATTTTTAAATAAACAAGCTCAGGATTGTTATCCATCAATAATAAACATGATTGCCATGTGAAATGTGGAATCATGGCAGGAAAGAGGAGGCAAGAAAAGGAGATGAGGCAGAATGCATTGGCAAGGTAGGACAGGAAAGCATAAAGTGGTGAGTTCAGTACCAGCCAGGGGCTCAGGGTTGACTCAGCCTGGCATCCTTCCGAGGTCACTAAAATGAGTACCCAGCTTGTTGGGAACAATTAGCTTATACGTTGTAAACCACTTAGGGAGTGCTTAAGTGCCCTGATATGCAATATAGAAATGTACTTGCTATTGCTATTGCTAAAGCAGGCCAAATTATTAGACAGGAAATCCCACCAATTTCTGTTTAAATAACTTTATAACTTCACGAGTTGGTTAAAAAAGTTCCATTTCACATAAATAGTACAGTATTTGGTCCATTAACTTACCTACACCAAATGTTTAGTATTCTTCAAATTATTATAGCCAACAGGCAACAGTCACAAAGCAATTGGTAGTTGTTGCGGGTGGGGATTGTATAAACTATACCAAATTCATTTTAATTATAAATGAATCTTTTGTTTCATGTCTGTTAAATAATTACTTGGCTTCATCAAATTCTGTTTTTTGCCTAGGTGCAGTCTGCAGGACCTTTACACAATGTGCAGGCAGAGTCTCTGGTCATACCTTCATACTCTCCACAGGAAGAAAGCATAGAGTACCTTCATGTGCAATCGCAAGAGCAGCAACTGCAGCACCCAGTTGGCCGGAGAACCATTGGCTTGCCTGAATCCTTAAACATGCAGCGATGTCTGCAATAGAGTCCGCCATCACAATCAGTGCACATTTAGCTTTATTTAACGGTGGCTGGAGAGGAGGAAATGTCGGTGCTTGAATATGTATTCATTTCAAAAGCTTTGTGGCATAGAGGGACTACCAAAGGTAGACCTTGATGGATAGTGCAATAGGAGAAGGAACGGGGATCATTTTGCAGATGTTTGCACTGTTTTGTGACTGTGTTATTAATGCTAATACTAATACATGCCATCATATGCAAATTGTGGCACTAACTGGTATGTGTTAGTAGGAGATTCTGTTAAATATTTTGACCAGAAAATGCTATGGTTATTCCAAAAAGAAGAAGAAGAAGAAGAAGTAGTAGTAGTAGTAGTAGATGGCCTTCACTATTTTGATCATTTAATATGAAAAGCACTGGTTCAGAGAGATTTATTGAGAGAATGAGAGATTATTTTTATTATGGTTAATATTATTATTTTGCACAGCTGCACAAAAAGCATAATCTAGCACTTTGGTAAGGAAAAGTCTGCTCCAGTGACCAGATGAGCACTTCCAGTAAGAGAGAATATACTGTCATTTATTTAAAAATAATTAAAAACACCCTGCAGTTTGTAACCCTCAAGACCCTTAACCAGAAACTTGTTACCTACCCACCCTATTCTTGCTACTTCTAATGTTTCAGATAAATTACACTTGACAGTTTCCTATTTACTTATTGAATTACAACTGTAAACAGTGGACTAAGCACAATCATTTGCAGCTACTATTTCAACATACTAGCCACGTTCTTTTAAACACTTTGAAGAGAATCTCTTCTACTGACTGGACAGACCCTTCACAACTGTTCACAGAACAAACATCTGGAGGATATGCACTGTGTTACTGCCCATTCAGTGGGAAGATGCTGCAACTGTATTACATATCTCTTTCATTATTACATTTAGGACTGAATTTTCCTCCAAGACATTGCACTTTTGTATGCTTTATGTTGATGTTTCTAAAAGAGATTTTATGTCATTATAAAATAAGTAGTGTTAAAAATGAGCTGTTGTTAAAAATCAACAACAACCATGAACTATTTCTATATAAAATAAAATTATATGGGACTATGTGGAAATTATTTTGTATATGAAAGATCAGCTCATTTCACAAGTCTGGAGCTTTTTTCATGTTTTCTGTGAGTAAACATTTCTAAATAAAAGAATAATTAGAAATATAGCTTCAGGCCTACAGCTTGGTCATATGGGTGCTTGCAGAAGGTTGTTGGTATGTCACCCTTTGCATTAGTTAGCATCTGGTATGAAACAAGTAGTTCAAGACCAGTTTGTGCTATCTGGTAACTTGCTGTTTGTCATAGTGGCTCTTTGGTCACTGTCCACTCATTTGTTCTCTTTCTTTGGTTTACCACTTGTTAACATTTGGGTTTTTAAGAACACAAGATGAAGCCTGCTGGATCAGGCCAAAGGTCTCTCATATCCAATATGCTATTCATTTGGTGACCAATTGGTTGTCTCTGGAAAGGCCAAGGAGACATGAGTGCAATAATCCCCCCAACCCACTGCTCATCCACAATTGGTATGCCAAGGAACAGTGTCTCTGGTAGTGGACAGAATATCTCTCTCTCTCTCTCTCTCAAAGGGGGACAAAGTGCACACCCAAGGTTGTTTTTATAGCCTTCCTAGGCCCACTCTCTCCCTCAACGTTTGAGAGCCTAAAGCCAGGCAATCTTACCTGTAATGAAAGGAGACAACCATAGGAGACAACCCACATAGCTGAGTAATTCTTGGCCCTAAATTGTGTTATGTGCGAAAATGATGGATGGAGAGCATGTGCAATCTCCCAAGACTTTAGGGTCCTGGTACAGACCCATAAACTCTTCTTCAGAGGTTTTTTTTTTGTCTCTGCTACTGCCATCCTCTTGAGGCTGAGACAGTGTGACTCCCCCATGCCACTCAGTGGGTTTACCATGGCTGAGTCAGGATTCGAACCCTGGCCTCCAGAGTCCTAGTGCAATTGTTGTAGATTCATTTGAAACCAGAATTTTAACCAGACTTAGCAGGGAGACCCAGAGCCGATTGGAAAGGAAACATAGTTCATTTAGCTGCAGCTGTTCCCAGTAGGAAATTCATCCAAATTCCTGGGACCCCGGATTCAAAGTGAACCCAGGTTTTATAGAAAACCAGAAATCACATTTCATTGGTTATATTGAACTGAACATTTACACCCCTGTATTTTCAATGGATATTCACACATTACCCCTAACCTATGCCACTGTCCCTCGTGGGTTAGCCATCCATCAGCCTTTTATCTCTATGCTTTGTTTCACTGTCCCCAAACTGTTTATGCAGTACTTCCTTTTATTTGGGTTAGACTCTTAAGTTAGGAGCCGTTTCCAAATCGTTTACATTCCAAAAACAGATAATTTCACATGACCTGCATTAAATCAACATGTCAGCACTGTCACCTTCAGCTCCTCCTGGACACAAGGGACAGTCTGAATTTTAACCTTTCTACCACACAATGCTCAAACCACTAGGCTACACTGCCCCCGCCCCCCAACAGTCTTCCTATGTGCCTCCTTTCACAAGGAGGAAAAAGAGCCTTGGAGGACCACTCTTCGCCCCCTCCCAACTTTTTTTGCCCCTCTAGGAAGCCGGGAGCATCCGAAACCGGAAGTAGCCTGTCGCTCCTTTACTTCGCTTCCCATCTCTATGGTTCTTCCGCCTTGGTGGATTCTTTTTCTCCCATCGTGCTTTGCGCTTCCTTTTCGGTCTGGCCCTGGGAAGGGAGGGTAAGTCCGGCTGTGGGGGTGTTTAGTAATCCGTCGCCATCCGTCTCTGCGGAGCCATGGGCGGCCGGGGTCAGGGTCGGCCTGGCTTCCTGGGGCGAAGAGGCTCACGGAGGGCGGATTATTTCTGGGGCTGGGCTGGGAGTCTCGCCGAATGAGGCCGACATTCCTCTCTCCCCCCTCCCTCCATCTCTCTCCCTGGCTGCCGCCATTAGAGCTTAAGTAGGCAATTACTGTAATGGGAACCCAGGAGGAGGGAGAAGGTTGAACAGGGGAGACGTCAAAGGCCTGGCCACGAGTGCTTAATGCCTTTAAAGATTTGGACTCTCTGAGCTGCATCACTACTATTTGTTTCTTTATTATCAGTTTCATTATTCATTGTGTCTGTTTTCAAGGAAGGAGGAAGAAGCAGAGAGGTTTTCCTGTTATCCCTCCCCATGGGCGCATAAAACATAAACCTTGCACAGAAAGGCTTTTGGATCTGGCACTCTGTGAGGTTGTATCCACACTGCAGAAATAATCCGGTTTGACGCCACTTTAACCACCATGGCTCAGTGCTGTGGAGTCCTGTAGTTTGTTGTGGCACCAGAGCTCTCTGTCGAAACTACAGTTCATAGCATGAAGTCACGGCAGCGAAGGTGGCGTCAAAGTGGATTGTTTCTGCAGTGTAGACACAGCCATTAGGGGCAGCAGCAGCATCAAAATACTGCACTATATTCTCTCCTAGGAAGAGTGCTCTGGCTCCAGTGCCATTCAGGATACATTACTTACATATTCTGCTTCATTTATAGGCTCCTTTCTCCCAGGACGGGACCCAAGGTGCCGTATTATTATACACACAGATACACATGGGTTTGGTTAATATGTTCTCTCTAGGAATATATGGGTCCTCCAGTGCAACTCTATGGTCAACATCTGCCAAATGTTGACCATGGGATTGTCCTTGAGGACCTACAAATTCCTAGAGAAGTGTTCTCTCTAGGAATCTCTAGGTCCTCAACCATGTTTTCTGGGGGACATTGACCACAGAGTCGTACTGGAGGCCCAGAGCAGTGGTTTCCAAACTCTAGTTCTCCATGTGTTTTGGACTTTAGCTTCAGAAGCTTCAGTCATCTTGGCCCATGGCATGGGATTCTGGAAGCTGAAGTCCAAAACATCTGGAGGCCCAGGGGCCTGTAGCATGTTACTACTTCCTTCTTGTTCCTTAATTTTGGCTCCACTTCATAGTTGGTATTCCACAGTGTAAATATTGGGTTTATTTCTTCTATGGATATACTTCTGGGAGTGGTGGTCTCATTGTGTGCCTGGTGACACTCGTGGACTGATGCTCCTTTATGTTATTGGCCTATGCCCTATTTTGCAGTGGCAAAGAAGGCACTAAAAGTTCTGCTCTTGTCTGAATGTTGCATGCAGATGGCGCCCGCAAAGAAAGGTGGCGAAAAAAAGAAAGGACGGTCAGCTATCAATGAGGTGGTTACACGGGAATATACTATAAACATTCACAAACGGATCCATGGCGTGTGAGTAGCTTTTCCTTTTCTTTCCATGCTCAGTTTTCTTGTGCATGACAAGACTTGAAGGAGATGCTAAAACTGGAGTGAAATTCCTTTGTCTCATGCATCTCTGTGAAGGAATAATATCTATTAGATATGCCAGTCATTCTAATATAGTTGACACCAATTTTCCTGTAGAAGATCCACATCCTCCTTTAGGCAAAATGGTGATCGCTAATCTTAATTATTTTATTATAGGCATATTTATTTATTTATTTATTTTGTGTCCTGCTCTTTTTCCAGGACTAAATAAAATACAATATAGAGAACAGTCTAGGGACTGTCAACACCGTTTGCCTTCACATATTTTGGATTGAAGCTTGAAGCTCCCATCATCCCTTATCATTGGCCTTGCTGGCTGGGCATGGCGAACACTGTAGTACAGAACACCTGGAAGCCCTCCTCATGCCCATCCTTGAGCTAATGTTTTGGACTGCATGAGTTGTATTCACAAGCTTTCATGAGAACATTTGAGGAAGGCAAGAAAGAGGGCTTTTTAGTATCAAGATGTTACTTCTCAAGCTTTTGTGACTTTTGATTTATTTAAAGGAAGTGGAGTAGCTTTTTTAAAAGCTTATGTTTGGGTCAAGACCTTGAAAACAAAAGACAATGTTTGTTTTGGGGAGGGATATAAGCAAAGAGGCTGATAAGCAACTTGTAAGACTTGCAAGGTGTAGAGGTTTGAGTGTTAGATTAGGACACACTCCCTTGGAGCGTAGTGGAGTCTTCTTCCTTGGAGGTCTTTGAACAGAGGCTGGATGGCCAACTGCTGGGGATGCTTCAATTGTGATTTCCTGCATGGCAGGGGGGTTGGACTGAATGGCCCTTGGGGTCCCTTCCTCAACTCTCTGATTCTAAGGCAAGGACAACCCCCCCCCCCCCCCCCCCCCAAGAACAATTTCTGCCAAGAAAACCACTTGAAGGCACACAACAACAGGAAGAAGACCTGTTGGCTCAGTAAATAAGATTTTTAACTGCTGGAATAACATCAAAAATATTCTGAAACTAGTGTTGTTTCATTTTGTTTAGACTCTTGTTTTGGATGAGGATGCAGGACTGCTTTTAAATTCAAGGCCTATTAACTGGTCATTGTAAAAGAATGGCACTTGACTTGTGTGACTTGCCCAAGGGGAAGTAGGCCCTTGTGTATTGTTGATGCACAGTGGAAAAGATTTGTTGTTTTTCCTGTTTATAATAGGGACTATTTGGAGTTCATATTCTTGTCACAGAGCTGAACAGGAAACACTGTAATTTCATAGTGCTGTGACCGGGAGCAGAGGGAATTAAAAGTGATGGATACTTGCTGTTTTCCATCTGTGTCCTGTTTGTGTCTAAAGTACAGGGTGATTAAAAAGAATGGTGCAAAACCTAATAAGAACAACTTTTATTTTGCACCGTTCTTTTTTAATCACTCTGTACATTTATTATTATTGCGGAGAAATCAACGCAGAAGTGGATTCTGGAAATGTAGTCGTCAGCTTTGACTTGGCTTTAATTTTAAAAAACAACAATTCAGGGTAGAATTCAAACAAAACAAATCTTAGATAGATAGGAATTTTCAGTTTCTAAATTGAACTGAGCCATTGTGCTGCTTGGTCTGAAGGGATCCAGAGCAAAGTGCCATCCATTCCATTTTCACTGCCATGGTTTACCCAGCCCCCCCTTAAATCCTCTTTCTGGGTGCTGCACTGGTTGCTTTGTTAAGCTGCTCTCTTCTCTGTCGCCAGTAAGAGCCTTTCCCTCCTCAGACGTTATCATGTGAATCCCATTTTGGAAGAAAGATAGGATATAAATCCTTTAAATAAATAAAACAGTATTAAAGACCTCTTTTCTAACAGGCCTGTCCAGACAATTTTAAACTGAATTTTAAAATGGTATATTTTAACCTGGTATCCTGAGCTCAGCACCTGGAGAACCAAGCGCTATTCTGATAGTCAGCAGTTGTCTGCCATTTTCATTTGGAAGTTTCCTCAAAAGCAAGAGTGGCAATAAACCTGGCCAGATTCTACCTTTTGAAGATGTGTTTTATGAGGACACTTCCCTCTTTGTCTCAAAAAGTGCTGTTGTTGACAGTCACTCTTGCCTTGGGGAAAAGGTTCCTATGAAAACAAGACCAGGCAGTTGCTTCCTTGCTTAACAGCCCAGTGCATCTTCCAGACTGCAGAGACATGGGTGGCATTTGGAAACCTTCTGGGATATGGGACTGAATTAACTTTCAGAGATTCAAGCTTGGCAGTACCACTGATCACAACAGTTGTGACAGATTCTTCCCTCTGCCAACTACCTTATTGCTGAAACTTATTTTTTCCAGAATAAGAGAACAACTTTTCCTGCCATCTGTATCTGTATTACTGTAGGTAATGAAGGATCCTCAGGTTATAGAGACATCTCTTTTCACCTAATGAATATTTTTGCATTTAGGGGCTTCAAAAAGCGGGCTCCCCGTGCTCTCAAGGAGATCCGTAAATTTGCAATGAAGGAGATGGGGACTCCTGATGTACGCATTGACACTCGTTTGAACAAAGCTGTCTGGGCAAAAGGAGTAAGGTATATTTCAGACAGTTCAGGACAGGCAGTACCTTTTGTGCTTTACCTTATGGGGAAAAAGTTATTAACTCTCTGGTTAATATGTGCATGCTAAGGTAAAGGTGAAATACACCAACACCAGTATATTTCTCAATGTTAGTTGTTGCCAGACAGATTGGTACAAAACTGTCTGGGACTGAGTTGGGAGTTTTCCACTCCTAACAGCCCCTGAGAAGTAAGTTTTTAGAAACAAATTGCTGATTCAAATACATGTTTCATTCTCAGTGGAAGGGCAAACAATACTAGAACAATTCTACCTGGTTGGATACGGTACTAAACTTTAGTACTGTAACTGTTCTCCAGATTTTCTTGGTGGAATGCTTCACCTAGCTCAAGTTTTTGCTCCCGTCTCAAAATGCATTGTGAAATCAATGTGATTCTAGATTCGAGATTGTTGGGCTTTTAAAAAAAGATCTGGAGAACAGCCTGCAAAATGTTTTATTAAATTCTTCTGCATTAGCATTACAGGATTGGAATTCGGTAATCACTGTTAATTGGTGGTTTATGCCATATCTTTTTTGGCAAGTGAATATTAGTCAATTTTTTTTAAAAAATGCTACATTTGTGCCCTAATCATAGTTGCAAATATTTTATAGGAATGTTCCTTATCGTATCCGCGTGCGTTTATCTCGAAAACGCAATGAAGATGAAGATTCACCCAACAAACTGTACACATTGGTTACTTATGTGCCAGTTACCACTTTCAAAAGTAAGTCTTTTCTGGTTTTGTGGAATGCAGGGAGATTTGATGTTTCTGCTGTGGGCTGCGCTTAGATATTAGTGTTGCTTTTTAGCTTTCATTCACGTTAAGGAGTTTGAAACTAATGTTTGCTAAGAGTGGTATGTCAGCTATTTCTGTAACTTATGCAAGTTTCTTTTTTTTTACAGGTCTACAGACTGTCAATGTGGATGAAAACTAAATTTTTATTACAATAAAAATTATAAAAGTGATACTAACAAGCTTCTTAGTACATACTTTTTTGAGGGTTCATGTATCACAGTTCAAAGATTGGCAGATCAGTACTGTATATTTTTGGAAGTCAGCAGAAGAGAGAACATAAATTTTCACATGACTTAAAGGTGTTTTTTCTGATACTCTTTTGACACTGCTTGAAGATAAACAAGCTGCAATCCTTTCACATCTGGTTTCCCTTCAAGTGCAAAGAAGTGTTCATGCTGAAAGGAAATTGCTCTTGGATTCTCTCCCAAAAATCCACTCTGATTCTGGGGATGGGAGAGCAGCATGCTTGGGGCCTGCCAGGAGAGGCTGTATTTCAGCAAATCAGTTTTGAGCTGGTATAATTGGTTTTAGTGGGAGGGAACTGGTTAGAGGGGGGAAATGCTATCTGGCGATAGCAGAAATTCTCAACTTCTTCCTGACAGCAGAGCAGTTAGTTTCATGGACATTCCAATGATTAAGGATAGGGTTGTCATGCCAAGAACAACAGTTGACTGGCTTTAATGAAAACAGCTAATCAAGAGGGTAATTACGAGGCTTGTTGTTGGGTCTTCAAGTTGCCTCCAACTTGGGGGTGACCCTAGGTGAACTTATCATGGGGCTTTCTTGGAAATTTCTTCAGGGGGGGTTTGCTATTGTCATCTTCTGAAGCCGAGTGTGTGTGATCAGCCAGTGGAGGTTCAATGGCTGAGCAGAGATTCAAACTCTGGCCTGCAGTTATAGTCCCAACAGTCAAACTACTGCACCACACTGGCTCTCAATTAAGAGATGCTCCCTATAAAACAAGAGTTGCAAAAGAGTCTTTTATTGAAAAGTGCACACACTCAATAGACATGAAAAGCACCTTCCATTTACACTGAACAGAGCAAGACCTACAAACCTTTGAGTCAAATATATTAGGTTTCAATTACCAGCATTGAAACGAAGTCTTCGGTATTAGTGCAAAAAAGGCAATCATACATAAAACCTGCAGACAGCCAAATATGTCAATAGTTTTGTGTGTAGAACTAGTTAACACATTTACAGTATTTTCAAAGTAAAGATGTTTTCTTTTTCATTTACATTCAAGAAGAAAATGTGTCAAAAATTTGGCTTTAAAGTTCCAACTGCATTGATCAGACCACCAAGGCATCAAAAGAGTCCAATAACAACAGTTCAAAATGTGCTTTGGTGAAACGGGATTCTCTTGGCCATTTGTTAATGTGCACTTAGATGTTCAGTCTCACCCCGTGATAACTGGCTTGTGCCATTTGTTTTTAAACTATATTGAGTTAGTTTTGCATTATCCAATTTTGGTTTCAGTTCTAAGGATTTTTCAAAGAAGTTGACCAGTGACTGTTCTGTTAATAGTGATGCCAAGATGTGTTCAAAAGAAACATTCCAGTCTCCTTCAGTCATTGGTAAGGGCTCATTCTTTGGGGTCTTCACAGTGTCGGTAAAAACCACATCTTGATCTGAGGTAGATGCCTCAGTCTGGAAGTCCTCGGTAAACTCATCTGAACCTGAGCTTGTGCTTCTTTGACCAACCTCTCCAATCTGAAGTAGCAGAGTAGTCACTGTAGCAATGGCTTGATACAACTCATTCTCCTCAGGATCTTCATGAAACATGCTGTACAAAGTCTTGCAAAACTGGATGAACTCTCGCTAGACAAGGAAGATGGAATAGAATGGGTTTTGTTAAATACAGTTTATTAAATTTTGGGTATGTGATAGTTATTCATGTGAGTGTTTAGTTTTGTTTTGAGAGTGGTGTGCCTAGCAACAGGTCCATATGGCAAATTATGCCTTGGATAATCAGAGCTTTCCCAGCCTGCTTTATTAGCTTCAAAATGTTCACACAGAACACCCTAATACTGATAGAGATTATGCTCACTATAGATTCATTAGTTGCTTACCTTTCCTTGCCTGTCTAATGGGAGACTTCAAAGAACAGCACAAAGATAGGCAGCTTTGAAGTCTTATGTGGAACAGTGGAGGATCACTACTTTTATGTTAATGTGTGTACTTGCTGCTGGGTGAAACTGAAGTGGGGTTGCACTATTACCTTTCAGAGAAAATGTCAGTGCTAGTATAGAAGGGTGTTCTGTTTTGTTACAGAACAAAAACACAACCTTTACTTGCCACACAATTGACTGTTTTACAAACCCAGAATCTTTTCAAGCACAGCTAAATGTTGTAAATCATCCCAGTATGTGTACACAGAACATGTACAAATCAATGGAAAAGGCTGTACATTTTGCAGTTCATAATCTCTTACCTGGCTCATTTTAGGTAGTTCTTTTTCTGCTTTTGCATCTTTGTCTTTGGCTAAATCCTTAAGCATTTGCTTCAGTTGCTTCTGATAATCTATCGTGTCACCTGTTTAGGAAGATAAAGTGGAGGTATAATCCACTGCAATGGGTCTATTTACTCTAAATGAGCAAACAGGATCAGACTGGATAATATCCCCTCCTGCCTCTGGATCTGGAGGTAGTATGCAACCATAATGTAGCAGCCACAGATAATTAGAATTTGCTTAACCCCTTTTTTTTTTTGAACCCTCTTAAGTTGGTAGCCATCACCAACTTGTGGGAACAAATTCTATAAATTAAGTGAACAAAGCAAATAATTATTAAACTAGCATTTAAAAATCAGATCACTCACCATTTGATTTTGCAATTACTAGTGGTCTTGATGTTGACAACAAAGGATTCCTTAGAGGTGACTGGCTGTCCCTATCGTTTTCTGTGAAGGCTATAAAAACAAAGTACTGTACTGTAATTCTATTTGTGATCACAGTATTACATCACATTATTAAATGGATTGAAACCAGGCTTAGCAATTCTTAGGAGGCATCAACATTTTTTATTCCATTTAGGGTTCCTATGATTTACTTCATTTTTAGCTGCAGCTATAGCTGCTGGGCTGAACATGGTGGGCATGGGTGAGGATAAGAAGCCCAGTTGTTGCTACCATGTAGCTGCTTGGGCTTCATACTGAAATATTCAACACCATCACCAATGGCTTGTTAAAGGGAAATCTAATCCAGTGGTTCTCAAATGGTGGGGCAGGACCTGGCAAGGGCATGACTGTTGTTCAAAGGGGAAGCGCAAGACTTGGGGGCCCTGATCCCTCCTCCTCCCAAAGTTTATGTGTAAAATTTTACACATGTTGAATTAAATGTTGAATTTACTTAAATAAAACTTATAAATTTGAACAATGTTATTTCTGTATAAATTTTGAAATATGAATATACGTGAATGCAAATGAAAAATAATTTTTGTATTCATATACTACGTCAAGAGGAAGGTCCCAAGGGTAACAAGTCTGAGTGCCACTGTTGTTGTTATTATTATTAAACTTTATTTATATAGCGCTGTAAATTTACACAGCGCTGTACATACAATGAATTAAAATAGATAAAGTAAACCTGCCTATGGTGTAAATTCCTTAAAAATAAAAATAATACATACTAGTATATGTTAACATTCAATAAAAATAATGTTAATTGTTCTAATTGGTTCATGTAATGATACTGCCGAAAAGATTGCAGTCTATCCAAACAAAATCATTTTCTATAAAATGGTTAGCTAAATACATTATGACTTTCCAAATGCATACAAGCAATGCAATAAAAGTGTAAATTCTTACCAGGAGGAATATGCAACTTGTACAACAGTTTAATCTTTTCATTCATTTCTCCACTGTACATAATATCTGCAGGAGTAAAATTACCAGAGGCTTGACCTTCCTTTTTGAAACACAACATAATCATTGCTCTTTAGAAAAAACAGTGAAGGAAAACACCAGCATGCAAGCTTACCAGGACTGAAATGTTAATAATTTAATGGCTGACACCTCGGTGTTTGTAGTGTTTGAAAGAATTTGAAATAATTTTAGTGGGAAGGTGAAAGAGGCTTGACTGAAATGGCTACCATCTCAAGGTAGTATCTCTCCCAAATTTGTCTTCAAGTTTGAAAAGCAAACTTATAATATTTAGTTGCTATAAGATAAAAAGGTAACAATGCAGAAGTTCTTCATGCTGCAAAATGTAATGACTCCTGTGGACATTACAAGATTAATTCTACCCATCTGTAACCATCAGTAGGTAAAACAACCATCTGTGTCCTGGACAGGTTGAGATATTAACAGTTCACAGCATTAAGAGATGCACATAAGAGAGCTTTAAATTACTTCATGTAAGACTTCTCCTAAAGGATACTTTAAATTTCCATTGTTTCTTCTTTTGAAATTACATAAAATCACACACTTTTTTGTGTACTCAAAGATTCCTAAAGGCTAAATTATCAGAAAGGCACACACATAGCAATGAAACCGATATGTACCTGTAAACCCCTTCTGAGAATTCCTCTTAATTACCTAAACACCCAGCAAACCCTTTGAATTCAATGAGACGATCCATGTTTTCATCCAAGAGCCGGAACATTCTTTCTGCCAGAACCTCAGTATGCTCGCCACACATCCAAGGTGACACAAGCTTATAAAGGTTTGTGAATTGTTGACAATCAATTTTATATTGCTCAGCATAAGGTCTGCTTGGGTCATGGCGTTGAATTATAACTGCACTATTCCATTCCCAGTAGCAGCTTATTAAGTGTTCTCTCTGAAAAGAATTTAAAAAAACCATAAAGATTTAGGAGGAAAACACATTTTTGCAGCTTCAGTGTTTAAATCCAAGTTAACAATGGATTAACATCCATTAATACTACATCTTTGATATTATGTGTGTTTATTGTTAATGTTGGAACAGACTCTTGGAAATTTGGAGAGGTGGTCAGGATGCAGATTTGGGAGTGGCACCAACATAACTACATGCACATATGCTGGCCATGCTCCACAAAGGCCATGTGTTCCAACAGCTATGAAAGGCTCCACTTCCATAACAGATGTATAATATGCATAGAGCGATTCCTTCACAGGACTAGGGATTCCAAATAGCCCAGGATCAGTTTACAGGTGCATATATATCATCCTTATTAGCAGACACATGCAGTGAGTGGAGATATGCCAATTTGTTTTGGTTTACTTCTGTACCACAAATAAAAAGTACTATGCACCTTCACACTGATGAGTAATCTTGCATACATGAAGTGGTAACAATAACAATTAAATCCATTTCAGTTCCAATTTGTAATGCAATGAAAAATGGAAAACTTAAGGCGGGGTGTGTGGCACTCCATGTCACGGTAAAAAGATTATGGCAACCCACAGTGTCATAACATTTGTGGAAGTACAATTTATACAGACTCAAAAAGCACAGGGGTTTGTGTATATCTTTATGATTTAAAAGGGTACAGCAAGTGATTTATCTCATAACCTTGAAAAAAAATACAAAACATTTGAAACAGAATAGTTTTTGAAGCCCAGTTCAATATTCCTTTAGATCAATGATGAACAGAAGGTAAACAACAATTTGCTGATAGTTTTCCAGTGACATGTGCTATATGTCACAGCAGCCGTGTGTCTCAAATTATGTAAAACAGCAGCAGCAGTATGATTGCTGAAATTAAGAAATCTGGGGAGAACCAGAAATGAATTTGTGTGTGGCAGGATTATGAACTCAGTTCTGGGACTCAAAATAAACATTTCCACTCAATCAGTTGGTTTGAGTGGGTGGATCTCAAGAGCTCTGTTCAAGATGCATTGTACATCCCCCTACTGGTCCGCAGTTTGCCTTCCCCTGCTTCAGATCACATAGCTATCAAAAAAGGAAAAAGGATTGCAAAATCTTATTTCCAAAATTGCTTTAGTGAGTTGCTCTGTGAAGACACATTTATCCATGTGCCTATATAAATTTAGAAACTACTATTTTCTTTAGGAAAACATCATTTTATAGCAGAAAAGCATACCTTAAACAAGTCATACAGTTCTTCCAAATCTTCTGGAACAATGGAAATATCTGGGATGACCACTCTGAGCTTAAGAGAAAACAGGCATGAAATGAGACTAATGAAGTGGCACTATTGCTGATAACAGCACTTCTAATGGCAGCTTAAGGCAGACACAATTAGATTAGCCAGGTGCTTCACAATTTTTCTTGTGCTTTGTCTCCAATTCTTGTTGCCAACATTTAGCCTAGTATCTGTTTTATCTACTGCGTGGCTAAGCAGTATCACCTTTCTCCTATGTCCCAGAGACAGCAAAATGTTTACATTCTCACTACCATGCTCCAAGATGTCTTGATAACCCTAAAATTCAGTGTTTCACTTCTTGCTGGAATAAAATACCTACAAGCACTGATGTAAAGTTAACCAGTCCAGAGCCCAAAATAACCTTCCACTGCTCTAGTTACAACAGACAATTTCCCGTTTCAAAAATTTGGGGTGCGGTGAATGGCATGCAAGCAGCAGATATCAAATGGCTTAACTCCTCTCTCTTTTGCAACTTTAAAGATTCATATGGGGATGTGCCATTAATGTTATTTACTGGCTTGATATTTAGGTGCTTAAATCTCTGAGGGATGGAGAAGCTGGTGTTTATGGCATCTGTCTGGCGTGGCTTTCAATTAAATGAGACATTTTGAATTTCCACAACACTCACCACATTTTGTTTTGTGGTTTCTTCATGGCTTTGCAGAACACGGATCCTGTGTTTATAGCGCATATGTTCAATCTGCTCCACAGAATAGTCTCCAAATTTCTAGAATATAAGAACAAAGGTTTACTTTAGTCTGAAAGTGAACACCTCACATAAGTGTACCTGAGGCAATGTATTTGACCCAGAACGTATGCTGTGCACATTGGACCCTCTTCATTCTCACTCCAAAATTCTGGTTACAAACTCACTAGCTGCTGCATTCATAATTACCTCATAAGAATCTCGAATCAGGTCTGCTACCTCTGTTGTGGGACAAGGTTCCAGATCATCACTAAAAAAGGCATGCTGGTTCCCAATCAGTGGTAAAGGGCTTTCTTCATTCTTAACATGATCTAAGAACCTGGAAGAAATACATATACTCAGATCCACAGGACAACACCCAAGATTGTGCATACCCCCCTCTAAGCTCCCACTTCCTCTCCCCAAAATCTATTACAGAACATCTCCCGAAATGATGCAGCAGACTGGCGGGGCTGTAGAGAGAGGAACCAGAGCCCTCTGTTCAGCCAACAGACACACTCCTGAATTCCTCCTACATTCTACTCTTTTATTTACTGCACTTATATTCTGCCTTTCTCCCAAAATGGGAACCAAGATGGCTCACAGTAGTTTAAATAACAAAAACAGTTAAAACATTGACTACAAAAGTTAAAAGATAATTAAATATCGGTATTATTAAATACAGGGTTAAAAGAGTTAGAAAATACAACATATTTACTACTCTTACAATCCATTACATGGCTTTGAGTTTTTTTGTAATAAGAAATGTTAGTTTTTACTTCTCAGTTTTTGTTTTTTAATTCTTACTTAACTAAATCAGGCTTGTTCTCTAACTGCTTCAAAAAATTCATCACTTTATATAACCTGTAGCTCCTTGTTACAAGGAAGAAACAAAATAACACTAACATCCAGTTTCTAGAAAGTACAGATTTTTTTGCTGAAACCAATTACTGAAAAGCTTTTGAAATTAAATGATCACATTTTCTGTTACTTTACATCATTTAAATTGGTTTATGTCAATAAACCAATTAAAGCTACAGGTTCTGTTGTTAGCATGAAACATAATGATTTGAACAATACCTGCTGAGAATCATCAAGGCATGTCCATCGTCTTTACTATTGCACAATTCCACTGCATTGGCTTCAAGAATAGCCAAACCAAACTGGAAAATGGCTTTGATCCCATCAAAGAAGAAACAGTCTACAATATTAACAGCACTTTCTAGGGGCATGATACTAAGAAAAAGTGTGAGGAACCACGACAGAGAAACAGAAGCCAACGTGGAAAGGTCTTTCAAATGTTCAGCTAGTTCTGGAAGCCGTTCTTTGATCAGCTCTTCAAATACAGACTGGTCCACTTGAGCACCTGAAAATCACCACAGGTCAAGTTAGGCAAGACTAAACTTATTAATAGTTTTAACTTTTCAATCAAATACAATTCATGATTTAAGGCAATCTGACTTATCAATCATCATCAATCCTGAAATAGCTTATTATATGAAGCCTCACTTCCATTCCGTTCTTGCATCTCACAATATTGAGCTGTCTAGTATTTTGGACTTTTTACATGTGAAGAACCCAGAAAAAAGTTTTTTTTACAATACCTTGCACAACACCTGTGAAACAATGTGATTTACAAACCTGCTATTTCAATATAAAAAAACACGAGAAAATAAATACTAGTAAAGGCA
The DNA here is from genome assembly GCF_019175285.1 of Sceloporus undulatus. Taxonomy (NCBI): domain Eukaryota; kingdom Metazoa; phylum Chordata; class Lepidosauria; order Squamata; family Phrynosomatidae; genus Sceloporus; species Sceloporus undulatus. The sequence continues at coordinate 101,479,858 of NC_056524.1, forward strand.
ATTTTCAAAAGAAAATGGCAATGAAGGATTGGTGCAATAAAGACTATTACTGAATATTTTAAATTTGGCTTTACATATACAGTGCGCCTGCGCCATATGCGGGCACACCATATGCATCTTTCAGATTATGCTGAAGCCATGGCTGGGAAGAAACAATGGTGTGCACACCAAGCCACATGCATGAGCCCTATTGTTTTTAATGGGGCTCAAGCATACATGTTTTTCCCCTTACGCGGGGTTGGGTTAGGGGGTTCCAGAATGGATACTCGCATAAGGGAAGGGCCCACTGTAATATACCAGGCAAACTCAACCATGAAAAATCTGTGGTGGAACTTTTCTTTCACTGTCCAGTACAAACAATCCAGGTGAGGAAAAGGTTTATTTGTAATAGTGTTGAATATTCTTGAATTTACTTAATTAATATACAGGATGTTGTATATCCAGAGAGATGAGACAAATGAACAGGAGAAAAAGAGACCCACCAATCACCCGGTGATTAAAATAATCTGGAAGCATCCTCTCACACACAGCAACAAGCAACCAAAAGGCTTCTTCCTCTTTGGCATACAACAACAAGACAGAGGTCAATATATTCATGGACTGTTGGGAAGCAAAAGAAATACAGTTTAGTTTTAATAATATATCCTCCAAAAACAATTATTAATCAAGATTTTTAATGTTTTGATTTATTTAGCACAAAGTGTCTAAATGTTCTCAGCAGTATACATACATTTTTTTAAAAAAGTGAACCTGCCTCTGCTTCCAGGCTCACAATATATAAACAGACATGACACACACAAAAGGACTAACAGAAAAGAAAAGAATCACTGGGGAAGCAGCACCTTCTCCAGCTTACAGAAGGGGACAGGCTAGTCTCGTCCTTGGCACAATGTCTGATGATCATTCTAATTCTAGAGGCAGGAAGAGGAGTAATCATCCAGTGACCTTTTGTTTGTTTGTTTGTTTGTTTATATCCCGCTCTTTTCTCAGGACTGGGACTCAGGACCAGACTTCCCCTGGTGGACAAATGTCCATAGATGCTAAATATTCTAATCAGCAGGGAAAAGCATAGCCAAAACTATGGCATGGATCTAAAAATCATTCTTGTACTAACAGTCACAGAAGGTATTTTTGCTATTCCTGTATCATTGTGCACTAAGGTGCTCAGGAGAAACTGCCAGAAGATCAGACGGAGGCATTTTCTGTAAGCAATTTTAGACAATTCCTCCTTCCCTCTTCAAGTCATTCATCCCCCATTTTAGAAGAGGATGCTTTGGCCCTCCAAACAAAAATGGGGCAAGTGCTAAGAGATGAAGGAAGAATGACCACTTTCATTAATTCTCTTGCATTCCCATTTTTAGCACCCAGAGGAAACTTTCAGCTCAGCAGCAACATTCAACATGCCTGAAGCCAGATGTCAGCAATGGCTGAGCCAATCTATACTCACTTCTACCCCTAACTGGTAGTCAGTCATGCACATCAACATACAGGTATACCTCAGTTAACAAAGCCTCTGACAAAGCAGTTCTTTTTACAGCCTTTTTATGCATAACCAGACCCTACTTATTTTCCTTGTCCTCTGTCTACCTGAAAGTGCATTTAGCAGAATCAGCACTGGGAGAATCATGATAGAGGACTGGAGAAGCAGACTTTTGATATCAGACTGCAGCAGCATGTCTGTAGCAAACAATGCAGTAAAGCTTGAGTTGGGATCCTACCGCAGCTGTGTATCCCTCCCTACAACAGACAAGGTAAACAACAGTTGCTTTCAGAATCCCTTATGGAGATAGCACCAACAGCAAAATAGCAAGGGAAAGCAGATATTTCTGTCACTCCCAGCATATTAAAAAGCATAAATCTATACCTTTGGCCACCAAAAATCATAATGCAAGTGAAGGCAAGAGCGAGAAAAAAAATCATCCCTGGAAGAAACTTTCAAGTGGTCACTAGAAGGATCAAAATGTTTATTTTTAATTATGCAAGGCTTCTCTGACCTGGTTGTTTTATTTCACATGTGCTAATAATAATAATAATAATAATAATAATAATAATTATTATTATTATTATTATTATTATTATTATTTATATGCCGCCCAATCACTGGGAATCCTGGTGGCTTACAACAGAGGGGATAATAGACGGTTCCCTGCCCTCAGGCTTACAATCTAAAAAGACATGACACAAAAGGAGAAGGGAATGGTGCGGGGAGGGGGTTAGTTTTGGATAAAAAGTTTGCTGAAAATGATTGAACTGCTCTTCCTTTTTGTGGTATAGGAACCTATCCCTATTATTTCTGTGTCATCTCTGATACCAAAATTTCTGTTAAAGAAATAATGCGCAGGAACACATTCAAAGGCTATCACACTCCTTCCTCTAGCTGGCAGTAGATAAAGTAAGGGGAGCTTCTTCTTCCTGATTGCATTTCGCATCTCGGGGGCCTCTTTGAATACTATATCCGAGGTCTGCATGTTCTTACTATATTTGTACACCCCTACATCACTTAGGCTTGAAACAACTGGAGCCTAAACATGTTTTTTAACATCAAATGGTAAGGGGAGGTATTTTCAGAGAATGTAACTTTTTCTGCAAAAATCCTCAGTGGGGTTTTATAAAATTGTTGACTGGGAGGCAAATGATTTTTGGGTTTTTTTACATCCCATACAACTGAGGGCATGACCCTTTCCACAGCAGTTGCCATCCTTCCTCTCAATAATTGCCCATGCTGCAATCAGGCTTTAAATTTCCATTTGTGACCAACAGATGCTTTTCAATAGCCTACCTGCCATGTGAGTGGGATGTATTAAGCTGGGAATGAGCTCAGAATCTCAAATTCATTGTAAGTAAATTATACCTTAAAAATTAAAGCCTCTACTAAATGAATTATTGCAATCTAACAAGCATTCCTCCTTTTCTACTTATAAATCTTACATTTTTGTTTTGTTTTATACAATCAAAGTACAATAATAAAATTAATTTGGTTATGCCATGCTCAGGCTACAATCTTATGCCTACTGATCAAAGTGGGACCAATTTCTGAGTAAACATGTATAAATCTACAGAAATGAATCAGATTTATAATAGCCTATATATATATCCTTGTGTTTTGCGTATGCAAGGAGTGAGGAATTTCTTCTAATTCCCTTTCCTACCAGTATCTCCCTTGCCCCTTATGCCACCTATCCTGACTGCTGGAGGCTAGAGAGGAAAGGAGGAGGCAGAAAAGTAGGAGTGCTGAGTAGTAGTTCATATAAAGTTGAAACGAAGGAGAGAACAGAAATGCTTTTCAGAACTGGGATATCAAACAACAATGGTGAAATGTTAGCCAAAAAGGCTACTTAGGGGCCACTTAGTCACAGTCGCAAAGTATGAACATTTTATGCAAAAGGTCCGTTTCAACTGTGACATCTCCCCAATCAGTTCACAGGTCACTGAAATTAGAGATACAAATGAGGGTGAGGGAGGATCCAGTGTTAATCATTATAAAGAGTGGAGCCAGTGAATTAATGGAGTTTAGTGAGGACTAAGTTGTTATTGTTGTTGTTGTTGTTGATATTATTATTATTATTATTATTATTATTATTATGCTTTATTTATATAGCGCTGTAGATTTGCACAGTGCTGTACATACAAACCTGCCCATGGCGTACAATCTAAGAAATACTGTTAAGTCCAGTTTATTAAACTAGGTCTACTCTGAGAATGACTGTGGTCCAAAACATATAGCAGAAATAATCCAGTTTAAGACTGCTTTAACTGGTCTGTGCTAGGGAATCCTGGGAACGGTAGTTTATTGTGGCACTAGAACTCTTTGACAGAGAAGGCTAAATGTCTCAGAAACTACAGTTCCCAGAATTCCCTAGCATTGAGCCAGGGCAGTTAAAACAGTTTCAAACTGGATTAGTTCTGCAGTGTGTCTTGGACCTCAGCCTGGAGACAACACATAGATATTTGCTGTTACCTTCCCAGGCTGCTAATAATCAGAAACAAGTGGAACACATCCCATGTGCCTCATTAAAATTCCAATTATTTTAAGAGGGTGAACTGAAATTCTTCCTTGTGGTCCAATAAAACTTCACAGAGACAGACTGGAAAGGTGAAGCTCAGAATGGAGCTCTTCTAGTAAGCTCCCATCCATCTTAGCAAAACTCCCTTAACCCCCTGAGGCCTCTAATTCTTAAGAAAGAAGGGATTTATCTACTGATTGATACTGTAAAAGATTTTTACCTGGCAGTACCCAATTTTTGGGTTTCGATGTGCATAAGCTGTTAACACTCTTCTCAGTGCAGCAATGCCTGTTTCGCTCTGGAAGGCTGGGTGCTCAGGTAATGAGCGGTGCAAGTCACGTTCTATTTCCTCTGTTGCTATGCAACACATGCCCATGGACACTTCCACTAGGTTCTCATAGTAATCAGGATGGGAATACAAATCAGTCACAGCATCTGAACCAGAGGTAAATGGAAGGCTAGTTACACATTCAAACGTAACACACTATAAAGGCATTATATGTCCAAAGAACACTGGTGGCGAGGCTGCTTCTGCTAGTACTGATGAAACTAGATTCTATCTACACCATATATCCCTAAATTAAATTATGCTGGAACGTGCCGCAAGTTATTTTTAAGGTCAAAGATTATCTAAAGTCAGAACATCAATCTGAAATAGGGATGTGCAAGAACAAATCCCACACGAAATAACAAATAATTTCATCAATTTTTTTCCTTGATCTGGAAGAATACAAGAGTTTTTGCATTATTTTTGAATTTTATTTGTACTTCAGCATATCATTTGTAAAAAATATGGTTGCACAAAAATACACGTAGGTTTTTTGTGCAGAAAGCATGTTTTCATAAAGAAGAACTGTTTTCTACACAAAAAAGTAACATTGTTTGTTGGGCATAGTCTATTTTGCATAAAATACACTGCAATTTGCACAAAGCTACTACTGTATTTTTGTATCTGAGGAAGGAGGCCAAGGTCCAAACACACTGCAGAAATAATCCAGTCTGAGACTGCTTTAACTGCCCTGGTTCAGTGCTAGGGAGTTCTGGGAACTGTAGTGTTGTGAGACATTTAGCCTCCTCTGTCAAAGAGCTCTGGTGCCACAATAAACTACAATTTCCAGGATCCCTTAGCACTGCACCAGGGCAGTTAAAGTGGTCTCAAACTGGATTATTTCTGCAGTGCATTTTGGACCCAAGTCTACAAAAGCTTATACTACAACTACTTTCACCGAGTCAACCTCAAAGGTGCTACTAGAACCCTTTGTATACTTTTTTTTTTTATCACAGAAAACATATTGTGTGCTCATCAAGCATATTTTCTGCACATGATTTTAAATTTAAAATGTGCAATTTGCTCCTCTGTATTGATTTTTATGTAGAAGACATACTTTTAGGGGTGGAAAATAGACATTATGGGCCAGAACTCACTAAGTCAGTTACCAATGGGTAACCCAAGAGTTACACATTCGTGACTACAGTATTTCATATTCACAATGCTTACATATTCCATAGTTCAAAGGATATGTAGAGACTGTGAAAGTCCCTCAATCCCCACTTACCAGGCAGCAACCAACAGGAGTCTGCTCCCTTGTTGAATGAGAAGCAGCTGACTGATGTTCCCTTGCCTCATATGACCAATATCCACTACAAGGGGGAATTGCAGCAGGGACCCTGTTTCTGTCTGTTACCCTGTAGATCACTCAAGGGAGGGGTAAATTCTACCCAATGGCCCTGTGCAGACTGGCCACCTGACACATGCCCCGACTCCACTCCCAGGGCGCCGTGATACTGCACACAGCTCCACACAGCATGCAGCGTCACAGCGCTGGCGCTCTTCTGGCACTGCATCAAAGGAGCACCTTGAAGCCACAGTGCAGAGGCTATCAGATCCTTTCCAGGGTGCAAAATGGAGCTGCTTTTTGTAGCTTCTTTTTGGGCCCTGGAAAGGCCAGATCCAGGTTGCGGTGTGCGGTTGCTACGGCCCCGATCCAGTGCAGCTGAAGGCATCTGCAGGACTTAGGGGTGGTCTGCACAGCCCTGCAGTCTATAAAATGGCCCACTTCAGAGAGTGTGGTGGCCAGTTTTAACCACTCCCCCCAGCAGGCCAAATCAGCAGTTGAAAACAGAAGCTGGTAACTTCCAGTTTCTGGTTTTGGCTGTTCATGACTGATCAGTGGGCATCAGATTGGAAGAGGGATTATATCTCTTCATAACACATGATGATTTGTTGTTTTGGAGGTGATTCCACTTCTTATTTTGAGTTGTACAAGGCCTGCAAAAAAGGCTCAAGGAGAGGACTGTTTCCGTACCCTTGGTCTACACTAAGGATGTGCAACTGCAGAAGATGCGGGGGCCTTTTTTCACACCCATTCTCACCTGGCTCACCACACTGGCACATATCTGGCATACCAGAAAAATTGTAACGTCACTTGCGGCTGACATTTTGACTGATTTGGGGAATTTATTTTCTTTTTTTAGCATTATAGGGGGGGAGAACAGGGGATTCTGAAGTATTAGGAGAAGCAAGCCATCACTTTTTTGTGTGATTTTGGGTACTTTTGGCTGTTTGGAGGCAAATCACCCAAAATTTTATCTCATTTTTTTTAAAAAAATGGCAAGAGCTGAGGGTTTTAGAGGATGTAAATGTTGCATTAACAGGTGGTCTGAGGGGTTCTGGAACGTTTTCACACAAACAAAATTACACAAAAATGGTCAGTTTTCTTTTTTTAAAAAAGGGGGCATAAAGGTTTAGGCATGCTTTAGCGATCCCTTTTGAAAGTTGTGGTACAGAGTTCTCACCTGAGAAAAGGAGCCACAGTTTGCCTCGTAAAGTTTCTGGAATTCCCATAGCAACTAGTTTCCTAATCTTTTCTGTCCGAAACATACAGACGGTTCTGCCATACTCAGTGAAATGATCATTCCACAGGCTCTCTTTGATTTGTTCCCTAGACTGAGAGCCAGGAGACACATATTAATTCTATCATAGTCACACAAGTCTTGATGCAAGGGAATGGTTTATCATTCAGATAAAAGCATTTCTTTGTACTGACACAAAAACGGGAAAAATAGTGAACTTTACAGGACAATAGCAGTCCTGGATTTTAGTGTGTGTGTGTATGTGTGTGTATGTATGTGTGTATATACACACACACACACACACACACACACATGTCTATTGTAATAGGAATAAAACATTTGCAAATTTGTCTTTTATTTTCTAAGACTGTAAGAAAGCCATTTGATTCAGATTACAAATCCTAAGGGATGGCAGAAGTAAATGGAACATTTTTTCCTTAAATTTTAATGCAATGATTATACCCTATTTTTATTCCAGCAAAAAGTCCAGAACAGCTGACAGTAAGTGCAAAATATGAAAAACAAATTTATCACAATTACAGTCAACAAACTGGCTGATATCCAGTTGGTGATTTATGCAAGCATAAGCATAAGTTCAACATTCTTTTATTTGGTTTCCTTTGGTTGTGGCAGAGGTTGGTATTCTCTTCTTCACTCCACAACAGCCAGACACAGAAGGATGGCTAGAATCCTGTTGGGGAGTTATGAATGCTTAAACACTGTAGTTATGGTGCTACACTAATCCTGTCCCAATCCCCCCTTACAGCTGCTGTGACTGCCTGGGGTGTTTCCCTGTTGACAGAGAAGCAGCTAATTGATGTTCCCACCCCTCCCATGACAGTCTCTGGTGTGACAGGCAGAAGCGAAAGCCCTACCACAAGTCTCTCTTGTGCCGGGAAATGCTAATGCAAGGGAGCTGGGAGGGTCCTTCAGCTGCTTTCTGAACAACAGGGGAATTGACTCTTGTTTATTGCAGCAGCTGCTACCTGGTAACTGAGATGTTAAAAATCCCTATGTATCCCCTAAACTAGGGCCTACACCGGGACTGTGAATATGAAACAATCACAAGTATGTAATTCTAGGTTACACATTCATAACTGCTCAACTGTATTCTGGTCATTTACATTACCCACTGAATCCTCTGGAGAACCCTGACAGATCTCAGTGGATCTGGTCTGCATTTGGCTAAGAAGTCATAGCAAAACACTCCTCCAATCCTCACATTTTCTTCACTCTCCACTAGCCCTTAAATGGGTAAGGTAAACAGTGAGTTTGGGAAGGTTGGGAGGAGAGATGCAACACAGAACCTTTACACTACAGGATGTCTTTTACAATACACTTTACAGCAGTGGTCCCCAAACTGTGCTCTTTGAGAGATTTTGGACTTCAGCTCCCAGAATCTCAGGCTATTGGTCTACATGGCTGAGGCTTCTGGGAGCTGAAGTCCATAATCTCTTAAAGGGCACAGTTTGGGGACCACTGCTCTACAGGATCTCAGTTTGTATGTCTGCAGTGTGGAGTTTATCCCAATTTGGGGGTAGTACATGCCCTTCTATTGGAAACCAGGAGGAAATATAGCCACTTTGGTAGTAAGCCTGTTTTAAATTCAACAGAGTCTTTTTTTTTTTCCAAACAGGGAATGGCCAGAAGTCATTTTTGGTTTTGTAAACCAGAGTAAAATATGTCATACCTAAATGCAGAAGAAGGTGAAGTGCTGAACTCCCTGGTATTTTTCTGATCTGCTTTCAAATGTTGCTCTACTATGAAAAAAATATAGTTTTACATACCATCCTGAAGTCCAGACCATCCACTGCAGGAGGATGAAATGCTGAACTCAGTGCCTCTGCATTCAGCAGGTGTCTGTTGTCCCTGTCATTTTCATTCCTTTGTGAAGCTACTATTCCAAAGTCCCCAAATTCATAGTTGGTATGTGCTGAATGCGAATTCTGTCATTAAAAAAAGGAAACAGAATCTATTTGAATGCACAGTACAGTTTAGATCCAGTAATGACTAATACAATAAAATGTTTAACAACAGACAGTGGCTGTAATCCTGTATGGCCCAGTGTAGTGTAGCAGGTCCACATAGGAACCTATGCTAGGCTGAGCCATATTACACCCCCCCCAACTTATTGAATAACCACTGAATCAATGCTAAGCCCTCCAGAGGACCCCAGCACATCTCAGTGTTGATATCATCATATCACACCTGACTACAAGGAAATGCTTCTGCAATCCTGCCTGCTCCCCATAAAGCAGAGAACGGCCATGGGGAGGGAAGGAGGCAGCATTCAGAGGCTTCAGAGTTTAGAAAGTTGAAAGAAGGCTCTAGGTGCTGTGGAGGAAGAGAGGAAATACCAACTCCATGCAGTGTCCCAAAAAGAACATACATAACATAATGGAAACTTGCCCATCTGTACATCTCAAACAGAATGTCAGCCTATGCTTTTCTGCTTTGGAATATGAAACATCCACAGATAACTTAAAATATATTAATAAAAAATAAAAGAACACACCAACTACCATCCTAATGTACAAAAGAAAAAAGAAAAAGGTGTTCAAATCTTTTGTAAATCCAAGCCTGTCTTGCCACTTCTGAAGACATAGAATCACAGAATCACAGAATTGGAAGAGACTACAAGGGCCATATTTTTCAGTTAAACATTCTGCACTTTTCTGTTATATTTTATAGACAAATTGGATGCTAGACTAATTCCTAAACTGAAGTTTGTTAGGGATGCAATCCTATGTTCTTTAACTCAAGGAGAGTTATGGTTTTCTATTTACAGAGCATCATCAAACTTTTACCTTACATCTTCAAAGGCTATCACACTCCTTCCTCTAGCTGGCAGTAGATAAAGTAAGGGGAGCTTCTTCCTGATTGCATTTCACATCTCGAGGGCCTCTTTGAATACTAGATCTGAAGTCTGCATGTTCTTACTACATCTGGCACACTGTTAGTGAGTTCTGATTCTTTAAGTCCAACTTATGCCAATGTAACCCACCTTTTTTAGTCTAGAATTCTGTTCCAGCTATGCTGTGACCAAAATCCTCCCCAAACCAACATATTCTCTCTGGGAATCCTCCTCCCACTGATAAACCTCCTCTGGCTTATCTATGGGAGCCCCCTAGATGGCCATTTCTGTGTTGGTGGAGAGCAGAGATGCATCCTGCTATTTTCCTGCTCCCTTCACTCTCCATCAACATGGAAAGGCCATCTCAAAGGCAGGTAGTGCAGCAAATAAAAGATGGGTTTTGGTGGAGGTGCACCGGAAGACATATTATAGTTATACGCTGGAGGTACTGTATCTCTCCTGATGCAGGATCTCAGATCATCCTATTATACACACTTAAACTTAAAGCAATGAAGCTACCAATATTTTTATATTAAACAAAGGCCTTTCTTTTAGTTTAAAAAATATTAGCGAAATATGCTTAGTGTACAGATGGAAAAGGTCAAACATTTCATACCATATCTTTGCTTTTTGAACTGTTATGGAGTGCTGGATTACTGGCCTTCACTTGTTTCAGTCTCAGAAGTAGATTCTCCACCAGGTTATCCCTCTCCTTCAGGTCAATGAACTGAAAGGCTGTCTTGCTTTTGATGCTAATAATGATGGGGTTGGGAAGAAGGCTAGTGTCTTCCATCTTTTCAATACTGGCCACCTGTATAATAATAATAATAATAATAATAATAATAATAATAAGAAGAAGAAGAAGAAGAAGAAGAAGATCAATTTTATTTCCTATCTGCCTGTCCTCAAGGCTCAAGGCAGTGTATAACATAGATTAAAACATATAAAACCATTTAAGCACATAGGTTATAACATACTCACATAGGACACATTAAAATCATCAAACATAAAACTTAAAAATAAACCAATTTAAAATTCATTGTTTAAAATTGACTGAGTAGGCCAGCTGGAAAAGACAGATCTTTAATACTGCTGTAAAGACGGACATCATTTTAACAAACAGGGATCACTAGCATTGAGGCCTTGCTATTGAGGACACAGCTGCGCTGGGCAGGACACGTTTCTAGGATGAAGGACCATCGCCTCCCCAAAATAGTATTCTACGGTGAACTCGCCATGGGTCAGTGTAAGAGGAGCGCCACAAAGAAGAGTTACAAGGACTCCCTGAAACAACATTTCAGGCTCGGCCAAATTGATCACCAACAATGGTCCTCTCTGGCCTCGCACCGGGAGGCATGGAGACGCACTATCCATGATGCTGCAGCCTTTTTTGAAAGCTCACGCTGAACAAGTCTCGAAGAGAAAGGACAACGTAGAAAGAACCACAACCCGGAAACATCACCCAAGGAGACTTTCTGCTGTGCTTTCTGCAACCAGACTTGTTTATCTTGGATTGGACTTTTTAGTCATCAACGTGCTTGTAGAAAGCGCGGGATGAGTCCTTCCTGAATCTTCGTTTGTGAAGTAAAGCCAGAGAAAGACAGACAGCATTTTTAACTGTTGACTCACTCCCAGCAGGGCATCCCATAGTCAAGGGGCAGCTGACGAAATGGCCCTCTGGGTGACAGTTGCCAGTCTAGTCCTGTGTTTCTCTTCAGGAGGTTTGTGGCAGCCTTGATAGTGGTAACACCAGTATCCAGATCTGAAGAATGACTTAAACAGCTTCAAATACCCAAGGCAATTCAGAGGTATGATTCTCAGACTTCCTTATGCTGCAAGGCAAACCTTTCTTGAAACCTCAAAAAAGTTTGAAAACTTCCACAGAACAACCCTACTTTTGGGCTCCAATTTGTAGAAATAATACTCTAGCTCTCTTTTAAATAGCCAAAAGTTCATCCCCAAGTTCCAACCTCATGACTACTTTTTAGGAATGTCACTTGCACACATGCATCAAAAGGACAGGAAAAATCTAAGATGAATATGGTGCATTGGCAAGGGATGTACTCGTAGAAGGGAATTCAGACATTAATGTGTGGTAAGTTTTGTGGCTTATGCACTTTGGAAAGCTGCCCATTATTTATTTATTTAAGATATTTCTCCATCACCTCTCAACCCACCAGGACCTGAAGGTGGTGATTGTTACTTAGTGGAGAGAAGCCAATCATTTTTTTAATGAGTAAGTTCTGGTTGATAAATAAATATTATATAGGTACTAAAAATTACCCGTAAAATATATGGAATCAGATGTTAAACAGAGTGGGATAATTAGATAACATTTTCTTCTGAACAGAGTGTATCATCATTGGCAATATCATGTTATGCTGCAGAGTGACTTGTCATAAAAAGTATGGATTTTAAAACAAAAAGGTATCAGAGAATGAGGAAAAGACTAACCTCTAGAAGTGGAATTAGAACATTACAACAACCATCTTCCTTACTAGCAAAACAGATATAGCTATCTGAAGCAAATAGCTTTCCAGGTGTGTGACAACGGCTAAAAGGAGTCCACAGGGAACAATCCATAACTTCATGCAGCTTCTCTTTCTTTGGTAGCCTGAAGAATGCTCTGAAGTACTCATTCCGTGCTCTGGACTCAAGGTCCCTTTTAAAGAAAGGGCAGAACAAAATGTATTTTAAATTTAAAACATTTTAAAATGAAGTTTTCATATTAAGAATCCTGGGGACAAGCAATATACAGTCAGCCCTTCTTATACGCGGATTTTTTATACACGGATTCAAGCATCTACGGTTAAAAATATTCCAAAAAAGTATAAATTTACCTTGATTTTCCATTTATATAAGGGATACAATTTTGCTATGTCATTATAATTAATGGGACTTGAGCATACACGGATTTTGTTATACACGGGAGATCTTGGAACCAAACCCCAGCGTATAACAAGGGTCCACTGTATGCACCAACATTTTTTTAAAGAACAAGAGTTGGATCCAGACTCAGAGTGCATCTACACTGTAGAAATAATGTAGTTTGTCACAACTTTAACTGTCATGGCTCCATTCTACAGAATCCTGCGATTTATAATTTTGTGAGGCACCGGCACCCTTTGACAGAGAAGGCTAAAATCCTTGTAAAACTATGAATACCATAGGATGGAGCTACAGCATTAGCTTTAGGTGGGAGTGTTGGGCCAGGGGACCCCCCTCCTTAGTTAAGTATACTAAATATACTAATTAACTAAGTATATTTAGTATAACTAAGTAGCTGATACAGAATTCCAGCCAGTATTTATTTAATGTGTAACAGATTTATTATCTCTATTCTTGACTGCTTTGAGGCAGGAAAACTGCAGCCCATGGATTCTAAGGTGTTTTTGCAGCATTGAGAAATGAAAAAAGAATTGCACAGAAATGTGAATTTCTGATCCTGAATCCTCCAAGGACAGTGATTCTCTTTAAAAACAAAGTACAGCCCCTGTCAGTTTTATTTTGCCCCCTTCCCCCCAAAAGGGGTTTTGCAAATCAAGCTCTTCCAGGCTGTTTTATTTCTGGTTTATCTTCTTCCTATTTCCTGTGGCCAACACAGGAGTTCTTGGGGTACGAAGGGAAGAAAACTGGCAGCCTGACTGTCAAAACTTGCTCCCCTTGTTTTCAGGCTTCTGTCCTGACAATATACTTCTGTAATCAAACTTAGCAGAAGAAGGAACGAGCAAAAGTCTCAACACTGGACATCTTTCTCATGGAGAAAAACTGGCTTTAGGTGGTGTAGCTCAGAGGCAGGAATCCCATCCCCTCCCCCCCAGGTTGTTGGCTTGCATTTCCAAACATCCCCCAACATTTTCTATGCTGGCTAGGACTGCTGGGAGTTGCAGTCAAACAACAACTGAAAGTACACAACTGCACTACAGTGGAACTGAAAGCAGCTAAGGATCTGAATACAATGGTAAAAGTGTCCTCTTTGTTACTTTAGAAAAGAACATCAAATAGATATTTAGCTGATAAGAGCTGTAGTTAACTTTGGCATTAAGCTGAAGACAATGGCTAAACCCTCTGAGCAAATCTTGCCAAGAAAACATCAAAACTCCACGACAAGTTTGCCCTAAGGTTACCATAAGTCAGAAATGGCTTGAAGATTCAACAACAAATGAGCATACTACTGATTTCCCATGCCTTTGGAAGACTCTACTGTAGTTGGCATATTCACTATTGCACAATCTGCTTTTAGCTTCATAAATTCAAAACACCCTGCCCATGAAATATGCACTTAAATAGTCACAAAGACACACTCAATCCTACTCTTTAAAAACAAAGTAATGGCAAGCTAGTATATTCATGGAAGATTTATAGAACCCCCCCACCCCCAAAACACACTATTTTGCAGTTTTCTTGTTGAATGCTATTCTCCTTAAGAAATACTTAACCACTGGGGGGGGGGGAAAGCAAGGTGTGGGATAAAAATATCTAAGGATGGCCTTCTGACATCTGTTCTTTATTTGACAACACAAAGTAAACAAATGCGTCTTGCTTCAAGTCATTTAAAAGTTAGGATTTTCTTTTAATCTCTAATAAATAGCGTAAATAAAATGACACCTTGGTTTATCATTTTGTTTAGTTCAAGGGAAAATTTTGAAATTACTTAAAAGTACAAGGCAGACTGGATGATTCTCTTAAGCAAGGCTTCCTGAGATACGTCATCTCTATTTTGCTAAATGACAAACAATGGAAAACTGAACACAAAAGGAAGGCAAGATTGTGTTAATGATCCAAGTTTCCTAGCAGAAGAACTCTGACAAGGCATGTAAAAATTTGCTATTATGACTAAGCTTTCACTTGGCTCTGCATTAAAATATTTTTCCATTCTGACCAAAGCAGAGACAAAACAAAGATAACATCTGCACTTAAGTTTGTAGAATCATTTTTGCCAAAATACATATAAATCAGAGAAGGTAAATTACCAACCTATATCTACATGCAAATGTAGTTTTTAAAAAGCATATACAGATTGTGCACTGGATGCTGTGCCATCTCTTTGTTTTAAATTATACAAGTGCATATAAAATATTTCTGTACAATGTCTATGCCTCTTGGGGCTTTAATCAGAGTTCAGCTGATAAGAAGCCAAACATTTTCGGTGTAGATTACAGATACTGTTCTATTTTGATAAATGAGTTGTAGTATCTTCCCAGCTTTGATAAATGTATATCTATAACAGAAGTAGAAGTAATGGCTCCTAGTTCCATGTCTATACTGTATCCGCTGTCCTTGATAAATTAGTCTGCATCTATAAAAAGAAGAATCCATCTGATATTACAAGGGATATTTTCAAATTATTCTAAGGGGACATTGAGGGTTTTCCCTCTGGTGTCAGCCTGGCCTTTAGAGGTGTCAGCACAGCAAAAGAGGATGTTGCCCTACCCTGGTCCTCAGCTCCAAGCTCAAGACAGGGATTGGAGCTTGATAGGCCATTTCAAACATGTTCAGCCCAACATGAACAAATCCTAGCACTTTCCCAAATCTCAGAGGACAGCAATCAAAATACTTGTTCCTTGTCCAAGATGCTTCTAGAATTTCTGCCACACGTTGAGATTCTGACTTTCCTCTCAGACCTGGTGTAGCTAGTGATGGCTGGTTCTGTAGATGTGAGGCATAATCAAGGTGCCAAGGTTTTTACCAGTGTTATAGTCTCCAGAATGGGTACTTTAACTGGTCACTATATAGAAAATCAATTTAGTTTCATTCAGAATAAACAAGTACCAGATCCTATGAGGTGACCTCTTATGTTACAAATTCATGCAAAGTAAATGACAATGGCAAACTCCCTCTGCAGAAACCTGCCAAGATAACCCTAGGGTTGCTATAAATCAAAAATAACTTGGAGGCACACAACAACAATAAAAATTGGGGGGGGGGGGGTCATTCACAATTGTGACCTTTGATGCCAAGAAAGTTTTTACAGGTTGAATCTCCCTTAACTGGAATGTCAAAATATTCCAATAACTAAAACATTGTTCATGGGTGGCTGAGAGAGTGACGCCTTTGCTTTTTGATGGTCCAATGTACACAAATTTTATTTCATGCACAAAATTATTTAAAATTATTCTATAAAATTACCATCAGGCTATGTATATAACGTGTATATGAAATATAAATGAATTCTGTGTTCAGACTTGGGTCCCATCCTAAAGATATATCTTACTTGTACATGCACATACAGGTATTCCAAAATAAAATATATATTTTTAAAAATCCCAAACACTCTGGTACCAAGCATTTGAGATAAGGGGGGCTCAGCTTGTAATATCCATGAAAATTTTTGGAATAGGGCTTCCTTTTAAAAGGAATAAACCTGGGAGAACAACAATATAAATGTTATAATAATAATAATAATTTGTTTTATTTATATACCGCTATTCCAAAGATCATAGCGGTGAACAGCAAGTAAGCTAATTAGCAAGTAAGCTAATTTGCCCCCAACAGTCTGGGTACTCATTTTAGCGACCTCGGAAGGATGCAAGCCTGAGTCGAGCTTGGGCCCTTTTGCTGGTCTTGAACTCGCAACCTTCTGGTTTTGAGTGAATGGCTGCAGTACAGTACAGTATGTTGGTTGGAATCCTATATACACTATATTGCTATATAACTACAATAGTTACATAGCTCCATAGTGAATTCCAGCCTGACCTGACCTTCCATCCCCATTTACCAGGTCACTCAAGAAGTGGCTGACTAAGAAAAAACATGATCCTGTCACAACGGAGCAGACCCCCATAGATCGCAGTGGCTACTTCCCAGTAAGTGAAGACTGGGAAACTAGGGGCTACATAGGGATCATGAATACAAAGCAGACACAAATGTATAACTCTAGGCTATGCATTTATAACTGCTATGCAGGATTCCAGCCATCATGATCAACAGGCCATAGTACATATTAACAGTTTGGACTTTTCTCTTCTTGCTATTTGTGCTGGTGACAGTACCTCTTGCCAGTATAGTACATAAAGATCCAATGCTCCAAGGCACATTGATCAAGGAGAACAAGTGTTCCAATGGGGAGTAAACAGGTTGACCGCACTAGCATGCAGCTCACTCCTCTTGTCACAGAACTTTTGCTTATTATTCTATACACATGCATTCAATATCTTTCAACTCCAACTGTGATGGAGCTCTGAGTCAAATTAGACATGACATAGCTAATTTTCCAATTTTATTTGTGTATCTATCAATTCACACTAAAGGGGGTATTGTGTAACTTTTTACATCAGAAGTTGTATATGGCTATGAGAAGCCTCCTTGTGTTCATTTGCCCAGGACATTTTTCTGTCATCCCAGCTCCAGTTTCAAAGTGAACTAGATTGGGAAGAGGAGTACCTGAAGCAATGGAAGACAGGTAGAGGAAAAGATTCAGTTCCATTCAGCTAGTTGCTCTTTTTGATGTAAAAATACTTCCAATTTTATGTATCAACAGAGTAGATAGCATAACAAATAAAACATGGTTGCCATTTCACTTCACCTATAGACAGCTTGCAGATGATATCTCCTCTCTTCTAACTATCTGTGATGCAGTGACCAGAAAGAATAATAATTAAAAGGATAGGAATGAAAAAAACTAATAGAGAAGGGAGCCATGTCAAACAGCCAAAAAAGGAACATTGGCTCCTGCCTTCTCAGGTTGGCATGCGGGGATAAACCCATCTGTAGTGGATTGCTCCACCTGCCATCCCAAGAATGTTTATTTAAAAAATGGAAAGTACACCAGAAAAGCTAGAAATTAATCAACAAAAAAGGGGAAAACGTTTTTGTTTCAAAAATTATACAAAGTGAGAAACTGTACTATCATTACAGAATCATATTCCATTCTGAAAAATCAATCCAATTTCTGGAGAAGCCAAATTAAGGACAAATTAAGAATGCAAATGGCTACAAATTTCAGTATTGACCTTGTGCAAATTAACATATTCTAATCCATTAAAGAATAATCCTAAATATCAGAGTGATTCTGAATAATGTTGGTATAATGTTAGTACAAAATAATGTTGGTATAAAAGAAATAATTAAAAGCCATTTTAGTCTTTTATTCCCCTCCTCACCTTAATACATCTGTTCTTTATTTAACCCAAGCTAACAAAACAAAGGCAGTGCAGAGAAAGAAACACTACTTAATAGTATCCCCTCTTTAATAAATAACAAGAACAATTTCACTATCTACCTCTTGGTGATCTGAGTAGGGTCTTGCAAACCTGGATCCAGTTCAAAGATTTCATTATCAAGTAGCCTGCGGAGAGTCACATCTGCCAACTGTTCCATTATCCTGAATGCCTCATCAATATTAAGGAACATGGAGAAATCGCGTTCTTTACTTTGAGTAGTGATGCGGATAATGTCAGTCATTAATATATTGGAAGTTCTCTCCAGTTTCTGGACATCAACCCAAGGAATGGTAAGTTTTACTAGCATAACAAAAAGAGAAAAATAAAAAATAAAGGGCCAAATCCAGAATTTATCACACATGAACCCAATGCTCTGTCTGTTTATGTAGAAGCAAATTCTAAAGAACTCACTGGGATTCAGTCTCAAGCAGAGGCACATGGAATTATAACCACAGTGGCATAAAGAAAGCAAAAATGCATCTAATTCACTTGTGAATTCCCTTGTGATCACTCTGCTTTATTCTAATTATCAGTAAATCAGTACTTTTTCAAACATATTATTATTGAACATTTAACTCCTGAAAGCAGTTTTGAATTAATATTTTAGAATGAACTTAAAATCTGAACCACAAACAATTTCCTTTAGGTTATATTGGAATGGCATTCCATTCTAGAAAAAAAATCAATCCTATTTCTGAGGAACCCAAATAAAGGGCAAATTCAGAATGTAATTGGCTATGAATAGGTATTTTAAACCAGACCAGAGGGAAATTATCAGGGGAGTTAAATTTAAAAAAACATAAAAATATGTGAAAGAACTGAGTATACTTTGACCAACAACCACTACTGTTTTTCTTTCCTCTCCACAGATTTAATTAAGAAAGGCAAGGCAAGGCAATGCATATCACATGATTTCCTGTAATCACAAGGCTTAAGCTATGATACCAATATCCTCAGTCCTTTAGCATAATGAGTCCTTTGTGGCCAGTCAGTGAAAAGTAGTCATAAGATAAAATCAGAGTTAAACTATGACAATAATTATAATTTTAAAGCACATGCAATATTGTTTCATATTTGAAAACTCAGTGTACATTCTTACATGAGTTTGATAAGCAGTCTTACAACAGAGTTGGATCAAAAATGAAGCTTTTAGCGGTTTGAAAACTATAAAACATACTGCAGTTTGAATAATAATCCAGTTTGGAACCACTTTAACTGTCCTGGCTCAATGCTAGGGAATTCTGACAACTATAGTTTTGTGAGACATTTAGCCTTATCTGTCAGAGAGCTCTGATGCCACAATAAACCACAATTCCCAAGAATCCCTAGCACTGAGCTAGGGCAGCTAAGACAGTTTCAAACTGGATTATTTCTGCAGTGTGCTTTGGATCTAGGTAACCAAGAGACAGTCATGATTACATGTTCATACTTACATTCCTTGCCCAAAAAGAAGGAATAGAAACAGAGGTGATTGATGCTCAGGTAAAGCCATCCCTGTCGAGGAACTTTGCCCTTCCAGCAGCAACATGAGTAAAAGGTAATCAGTTTCTCTGCTTCAGGAAAGTTAAATCGGGTCTCAAATTTGACCAATGCTTCTCTGAACTTCTCAGGATCTTCCTCCTGCTCTGCTAACTTACTGCTGGTTTCTTCTGCTATTAATGCCTATGTCAATGAAAAATTAATACATTATGAGAGAACCTGAAATGCTCAGATGCAACTTGATAATCATAAGCAACCAAAAGTTTTTGCCAAATAGATATTAGCATATACATTTAATTATAGATATTTATAATGTGCATTGTGTTTTAGAGTGTTCAAGGTACAATACATAAGTTACTATGTACAGTACATAAGGTATAATACATAAGTTACTGAAAGGTCAATACTGCTATCACATATTGTGCTGTGGAAAAAAATGGCAATAACAATATTAATGTCTAAGATTTTCTCCAGTCCATTAGTCTACATAAGAAACTCTGCTCAGTTATGTGTTCTTTACTTCCCTCCATTTTAAAACTAGACCAACCAAAAGGGACCAAAGCCAGTTTTTGAGATTTACTCTAGGTAAGATGTAACAAAAAAAAATCTTATAAAAATTGGTAAGTGCTATCGATTTGATCTTGAAATCATATTGTCTGCCTAGTGTTCTACAATAGATTGGAAAAAACAGGGTCTACGGTCGGACGTTCAAATCAGGTTCTATAAGATGATTTGGTTTTTTATTTTATTTATTTATTTATTTATTGTTTCACCAGGAGCAATTCCTAGGCATGTGAGGAAAAAGAAAGGCATGAAAGTTTTATCTTTCACTTTTATATACTGTACTCTGTCATCAAAGATGATTGCCAGCCTTGTTAATATAAAGACTGCCCTTCTTGTTTCTGCTAATAATGGAGTGGCATGCTGCCCTAAATTGAGATATTTCTGAGTTTACAGGTGGATTTTATATTTTTTTTCAAAACTAGAAATGGATGGTTTTTCCTTTAAAAAAATATTAAACCTAGTTGTTGGATGGCATTGTTACTTAAGACATTTTTCATCTTTGTGTACATTTATTTGGTTGTAATACACCTACTAGAATAGAATAGAGAGGTTTTCTTTGAATCAACACAGTTTGGAAAACTGTAAGAAAAATGGACATCCTTCAGGGGCTAATCACTGCAATAAAGATAAAAGATAAGACACTAAATCAGTGGTAGAAAACTGCCACAAGTTGAGGGAGCATATTTGGGAGTACTAACATTAGGAGGAACCTCCTGACAGTACATGCAGTTCTACAGAGGAACCCCCTTGGAGTGTGGTGGAGTCTCCTTCCTTGGAGATCTTTGAACAGAGGCTGGATGATCATCTGTTGGCGATGCTTTGATTGTGATTTCCTGCATGGTAGGTAATTGGACTGGATGGCCCTTGTGGTCTCTTCCAACTCTATGGTTCTATGATTCTATGATACTGGCCTTTTTGCTACATATTCAGCCATTTACCACTCCCCATTCAATGTTTTGCAGGCCTCTACAGGTCTTGATTTTAAAAAGTGAACCTTTGGGGTGGGGAAGTCCTATACAGATCTTTGAAAAATTGAAGGGGAGCCAAAACACCCGCCTTGAATCCCACTGCGGGAGAAAGGTGGGATATCAATCTTGGAAATAAATAAATAAAACACCCCAAACACTGATGAAATGGCTAACGGCACATCTCTCCAGGTTTTACAGATTCTATTGGCCAATTAGGGGCAACTCCCTCCCAAATTTTACAGGACTGAGAGACAAGGCAACCCTTGAAGAGCCCAATACAGACGATGGGCCATTCTTTTCCCACCTGTGATAAAATGCTGAATTGCCTTTTTTACACTTCAAAACTCAAGCAAGGAAGTCAATCATCCTATGAATGATTAGGTAACTATTCAACAGTTTTGCCTTTAAAATGAGATTTTTAGGCATCCTATAGTGATCTCAATAATGATCTGTCTAAGTATACATACACAGGAAGCTCTATATAAAACATTGACAAAATTAAGTAGTACCCCCAAATATGTTCCCTCACCTCATGGCAGTTGAAATAACAAGTAGAAGAGAAATTACTGGAATGAGTTAACATAACACCCAAGAATAAAACAGAAAGAAAGAAGTTTTAGACAAAATATTAAAGATTTTTGGATACCTTGTATCCTGTGGTATATCTAGACTAATAGAAAAGAAAACTAAAGGACAGTGTGGGCTATCTAGAGATGGGAGAAAAGTTCAAGAGTACATTGTTTCTTAAGTATATGGCTGAACATAACAGGAACCCAGCTAGTACATCTTGTTCCTAAGATTTTTCAAAGGGAATGGGCAACTCTGATTCATAATGGACTGTTTGATTTATATTTAAAAAGAATGGAAAGAATGAAAACAGGACATTCTCTTACCTTTATTTTACCTCTGACAAAACTAACAATATCTTCTTTATTATCAAACACAGGCAAAGTGTGGAGCAAGTTTTGTTCCAGCCACTCCCAGTGATTATTTATTTCCTCAATTGTGGCACCTAGTGCATGAAAGGGAAGTGGGAAGAGAAATGAATTAGAAACCACTGTATGGGAAGCTACTCAAATTCAAATTCTAACAATTATTATGCATATGGCACAAATGTATTAAGAACAAATAAAATTTGCAACAGCAAATTGTAGGCAAAACTAATATATTGCTTTTATCTGTTTTAGTATTTCTAGTTTCAAGTCTGTTTGAAAAGGCTTCTGTAGATATATGTTGCCATATATTTCTAGACTGAAGTAATTAAGAAAAAAGAACCTGTAATTTCATAAAATGAGGGATGGTGTATGCACACTGCACAATTATAGCACTTTCCTATGACTTTAACAGCCAAGGCTCTGTTCTATAGTCTGTAGATCTGCCGTTTCCTGAGGTACTTAGAATTATTGGTCAGAGAATCTGAATGGTGTAGCTTTGGGGAGTGCACTGAAGATTTGTAAATTTCTCTCTCTGATCTATGAGAATTCTATAGGAGGGAGCCTTGGCAGTTAAAATGGGATCAAACTGCTACAGCTGTACAGTATAGATCAACAGATCCACTCTGGGGAGTGGTGGAAAGATCTAGGAGAGTGATGAGGGGGAACGGGGCAGCAGGGAGGCATAGAGTCAAAGTACTGGTGTGCAGGAAAGACAAGAAGAACCAGCAGCCTTTAAGGATCATGGTGGAGATGAGGGTTGAATGAAACTTCCTTTCATGGTCCCTTAAAAACATAACATAGCCTCACTGATCATTTAGTGTGGTGGTATCTCCTGCTCTTTGCCTGCCTTCATGAGCATTTTTCACTGGTGGTGGCAGTAGCAGTTGGAAAAATCTGCAAGGTTTGAGTGCAGGACAATGCTTCTACGGTTCAGAATAGCACCATTTTGGGAACAGCAAGGAGTTAGAGCATGTGGCAGTGAGGGTGGGGTATGGAGAAGCAGCAACAAAAAGGAGCTTTCAAATTTGTCACGCTGCGTAAGCTTTGTGAGTTTTGTGGGACTTGGCTGGCAAGTTGTAGCTATTCTGCTTTCTTTCATTGGACAGGCTGAGAGAACAGGTAGCAAAAGAAGCAGTGTTTTTGGAGCGGGGAGGACATCTGAAGCTGTGGGGGGAAGACATTTCTCTGATGAAGGACAGGAAGGAATATCTGGGGCCAGTTCTTGGAAAGAGTCCTTCACTTTCAATTAGCTCCTGTAGTTTAAATCTCCCTTTTCCTGTCAGGGCCAGTCTACAATCCAGGGTATGTGGCCTCTGTAACCTGCCCCTCCCCCCATACACACACACAAACTGCACCCCTCTCTACCTTAACGAAGAAAGATTGAGGATCCTTTCTTGCCAGAAGGAAGGTTCTCCCTTTGCATCAAGTTGCCTCTGGAGCAACAACTGAGCAGCTGGCAGAGCAGTGATTGAGAGGCCTCTTGCCTGCACTGGCCTTTGCTGCTTGAGTGGCATGGATGAGAGGCTTCTTGGTTGCTGGTCAGCCAGCTGCTCAGTTGCTGCTCTCAGGATGATCAGGTGCGAAGTGACAGAGATTGGTTACTTTGAATGTGTAGTAGAATAGTAGACCTAAAAGTAAGAAATATGCATGGGGGAGGGGCGATAGGGTCAGCACCCATGACAAAAGAGGGAGGTATGCCAAATAAAGAAATAGTTGGAAAAAGTTTGACAACCACTGGTGCAAATACATCCATAGTGTCTGCTGTAATTGCTTGTTACTGTTTCTTATGCAATAATAGTAAAATACAGAGTGATCCACTCATGTCATCATTTATACAGTGCACCCGCACCAACCATAGGCTTGCCATCTGCGCTTCAGCTTCTGCGGATGGCAAGCCCCGGCTTTTTCAATGGAGCGTACACCCATTGATAATAAAGGGACTTAAGGGCCTGCGTTTTTTGCTATACACGGGTGTGTGTGTGTCCATCCGTTCAGTATGGATCCCATGAGGATAGCAAGGGTGCACTGTACATGGTTAATGGCATGTATTCTACCACCATGATAATCTCAAATTGAAGTAGAATTATTTCTATAATCATACCCCATGATAATCCCATTTAGCCTCAGGCTTCAACAACAGTCAGAGCAAAATATTTAATAAATCCCTGAAATGGCATTCTATAAATTGTTGTTGTTACATTTATTTGTATCCTGTTTCCCCCCCAAAACTGGGACTCAAAGCAACCTACAGTTTAAAAGCAAAGTACAATTGAAATCTACAAAAGTGACTTCAGACTAACTTACTGAGGCCTCATCTACACCCATGGCAGAATGAGATTATTTCATACTGCAAAAATGTATTAATACTATTTTGAATATTCTGCATGTAAAGAAACACAAAATCATCTTGAAGTTTTTAAAAAATCACTACATACGAAGATTAGGGGGAAGGGTTATCACTCAAGTTTTTCTCTATTTTATTCACTGTCTATTTGTACTGAGCTTTGATACAGGGAATCATTTTTAAAATATGATTTCCCACCTACAATCTGGAATGGTGCAGTCTATTATACCATTTACAGTAGAGCACCTTTTTCCTGATGTATGTATACATAAGTATCACATAAACTCCACTGTGTCACTCTTCAGATACTGACAAAGGAAAACCCGAAAATAAGAATGTTCGGATAAAATGGAAACTTCTTTTTACTTTCTTTTCAATTCAAACTAAACCAACATGTAGTACCTGAAACAGTATTAAGCATAGGACAATTTATAAAGGAAGGGAAATCTGGATTGGTAGTGTGTGATCTGAAATTCATAATCTTGGATATAATCAATTTACCCCATGTTATGTGAAGAGTCCAACACTACATTAATATGGGGCATATGGGAATGTGCAGGAGAAGCCAAATATCAGTGGGAAAGAGAATGCAAAACAAGGAATGCAAGGAGGGATATAACCCTACACTGTCTTAATGAAGGTTACCAAAGTTATTTCCTTCATAAATATCAGGAAAATATAATTTCTCTGGTGAGGCATGGGGCAATCTGCAAGATAAATGAAGTACCTGTATTAGTGAGAGAGAATTAGTGCAACACCAGGATTACTTGGACAGAAAAATATTAATTGAGTCAGTTGGAGTACTGGAAAAAGAGGAAGCATTATCTACCCTTTCTGGGCCCTTATACCATAAGGTACAGAGGAAAAGGAGAACTGCAGCAGATGGCAAGGTGCTAGGTCACATAAACACAATGAAGCCATAGTATTACAGCCATTAAAGATACTGCACATTGCCTCAAAGAACACAGATGACAAACAAAGCTTTAATATCCACTTTCCTCTGCTGTGTTTCCCATAGAGAACGTCAATTGCTAGGGAAATTTTCCAGGAGTTAACTTCCTCAACAGGAAAGCTTTGTGATGGATCTTGATAAACACTATTAATCATGATAAGCTTTATACAAATACATGCACGCACATGCACACATGCACAAACACACACACAGAGTAGTAAAATGGCCTTTGCTTCTTTTTCCCCCCTCAGGTAAAATGGTGCATGCTACTGCTAGGAATTAATAGAATCATAAAATTGGAAGTGGCCCCATGGGCCTTCAGGTCCAACTCCTTGCTCAATGCAAGATCTCCAGTGAGAGCATTACCAGATATTGTACACATTTTGTGACGCTACATCTGCCTGAAATTGACTTCAATAACAAAAAAGTCCAAATTAACAACATAAAAAGAAAGAAAAGCTACCGTATTTTCCGGCGTATAAGATGACCCCCAACTTTTCCAATTAAAATATAGAGTTTGGGATATATTCGGCATATAAGGCTACCCCTCTTCCAACGCACACCAAATAAAAATTTAAAAAACATCAGATTTGATTTCAATATGGTAATTTTAATTCAAATGCTTACGACTTGCAGGTACTTAGCAGGAAAACTTGTTGTATACAAAACCTGCTTGGATTGGTCAGCTCTCCCTGCCTGCCCAACCCTCCCTGTCTCCAAGATTTTCTTCTACCATACTTGTACAGCGCCACCCTTGCTGCTTTCATATGGTCACCACATATGGAGGGTATGCGGCTGTGGCCGTTTATGAGATCCCCCCACCATATGTGGTGACCGCAGATTCTCCAGTCTGGCTCGGAGGTTTCAGCACCTGCCATATCAGACGACCCCCGGTGTATAAGACGACCCCCGACTTTTGAGAAGTTAAAAAGTAGTCTTATATGCCAGAAAATCCAGTATTTTTCTCATATTCCACAAATTTTAGAAATACCTGTTCTGCAACAAAGTTTTCCAACTGAACTGTTTATGCCTGCATTTATGATGTTATGATTCCTTAGTGAAAGAGAGAAACAGTGTGTGTGTGTGAAAAAGAGAGAGAGAGTTTTTATGACAGGAAGAATGATTGAGAAGGGCTTATTCTCAATCACCTTTAGGCTCAAAATAATTCTTTGTTTATGTATATATTAAATTTTGCATCCTGTTTATTGATTGCTATAACACTGTAAGCACATTTAAGTGAAAAGGATGGAAAATAAATTTGAATTCAGATACATTTTAAGATTTATGAAGCAGGGCCTTATCTCTAAAGAATGGTGGGTTAGTTAATACGTTTCTGGGAGCAACATCTGCAGACTGCCTCTGCAGTACTTAATTCCCTTCTCACTTTCTTTATGAATCAAAATTTCAACCACTTCTCTTTGACTAAACACATTTCCACATTGTTCTTCTTTCATTTCAGCAAACTTTCACATGTTTTTTAAAATCAACCAATCAGATCAATCCTTAATTTTCTACCACATTTACCACAACAGTAAAGTTAGTATCTGGGGGTGGGGGGTTCCATTCTGAATCCCCACCACATGGATGGGGAAAAAAAACATGGGTCCTCAAATCCCATGGTTTTCAATGGCAGCACATGCAGCTGCTCTGCCGCAGCCGTGTGCACACACACCCATTAGGGGTGTACCATTAGGGAACACTATTTTACTATGCCCTTGTATTTAATGGGACTTCAACATCCATGGATTTTGGTATCCACAAAGGGGCCTGGAAGCAAACCCCAGTGGATACCAAGGACCCACTCTATATGATCATGAGCCATAAACAAAGCAGCAGTTATATACTGACAATTTGAATTCAGACAATTGTCTCCAAATCTGTGTTGTTTATTATCAACACTATGCACCACATTACTGTTATTTGCATGGAAAGGAGATAAAAGAAGAGATGCAGCTGTGTTTCCATGACAGTTCAAAGGGTGGCTTCATGTTGTCCATCATAAAATCTTTTATACTCAAAAGATATCAAAATGCAGAATAAACATGTAATGTGGGAAATACAAAAAGTCAACACTAGTAGCTTTTTACGCAGAAATCAAATCAGAATATGTTCCTTAATGCTATCATCACACATATTTTAAAGTGAAATAAAATATGTGCATTCTTCATTTCTCACACGACTGCATCTGCACTACAGAAATAATCCAATTTGAAACCACTTTAACTTTAATGAAGCAATGCTATGAAATTCTGGGAACTATCATTTTGTATGATATTTAGCCTTCTCTGGTGGATAGCTCTACACAAACCAAACTACAAATCCCTAGATTCTACAGCATTGAGCCATGGTCTAAAATGGTGTCAAACTTGATTATTTCTGCAGTGCGGATGCAGCCATAGTTACAACAAAAGAATCTTCAATACAGCAAAAAATCCTAGGAATCTTGAGAATGTGCTCTCAAAACATGCCAGTATCATTTTTGCCTCTCCTTATTCACAATGAATGCAAGACAATCTCAGTGAATTTGCCCTTCGCTTTCAACAAGAAGGTCAAAGAAGCAGTATGCAAAAATCAATTACTCTGCTGAAGAGAAACAGTTCACCTGTTGTTTTCCTGAGTGCTATTGTCAATCCTATAAAACTCTTTCAGTGATGCTAGTAGCAGCATGTCATGGCAAACAAATATAATTTTTTTTCTCCATGGCACCTTATGAGATTCTCTTTATGCAGCCACAGAAACGTTTTAGCTACCCACTGTTGATCAATACAACATTGATTCCACAAATATAAATTATAATCCCACTAGCTGTACAGTTATTACAGTATAGTACAGTATAGTAAAGTATCGTACTCTAATGAAAAAAGCCCTCTGATTTTCAAGCTCCAATGTAGAAAAAGAGTTTGACAGAAAGCTAATGGGGAGGATGATGGAATGCAAAATGGGAGAACTACATCCAGAAGAAGCGCACATGAAGGTAAAGGACAAATTCTCTTATACAAGAAGCAGAAAAACAAAAGGATTAATAGAAGTGTAGTTTTCAAATGTTTATCCAAACAAGAAATCCAAGCACACTAGTAACAAATATAGTACAACAAGCAGTTCTCCCAAAGCCAAAGAAAATATAAGAGAAAGCAGAGAAGTAACCACATTAGAGATAAACCTGCACTGTGTTAATCAAGGATCTGAAGTAATTTATAGAAAAGAAAATCTGTAGCAGCATAAACCTACTTGTGCCACTTGAGTATGATTACAAAAAATAGGGGACTTAGATTCTGAATCTCTTTCAGGTAGACATCAGAACAGAAGGACATCAGCTGGAAATGGAATGTCCTTCCAGCAGAATTTTGTTAATGGGACACACCACACCAGCAAAAAGTGCAGAGGAGCCTGCTGTCATTTTCCCTTCCTCAGCATTTCCCCCTTTCTGCCCCTTGGAAATCTGTTATGGAGGGTTGATACACCCTCTGTATGTAGGTAGCAGTAGAAGAGGGGTAACTGGAAGAACTAGCAAAAGGGGCTCCCAAAGTTCCACCCATAGGGTCTGGTGGACTGCAAATCCTTCAGTACAAAAGCAAACCTCTTCATTTGGAGATTGGAACTGAGGGTCCAAGCCACTGACTTGTATAAACTGAAAACTGCAGTTCTGAAAAGCAAGAACATGCTGCACCATTATGACATAAAAAAGCCATTTAAAAAGACTGTGTCTAATAGCCTCTATGGAGTCCTACTAAAACATAGCCAACTACTGTAATTTAGAGACTTTTTTACTTCAACCTGATGAGTCTTCAAGATGCAACAGTGATTAATGGCTTGTGGATATAGGATTCCATGATACTTTCAAAACAGAGATAATTGTATCCTACAACATCTTCAATGCAGAAACTACACAAATGTACTACCACTCCCTTTTCCTTTTGTGTCGTGTCTTTTTAGATTGTAAGCCTGAGGGCAGGGAACCGTCTGACTAAAAGATTATATGTACAGCGCTGTGTAAATTTACAGCACTTTATAAATAAAGGTTAATAATAAATAATAATAATTGATGATATCCTAAAGCAGTACATCTACTATAGAAGCCACCTGAGATGTATGTATGGTAAAGCTGCTTTATTTTATGTTGCTGGGCAAGGAGTAGGGAGCTAAGTGTTTAAATGCTCCCCAACAATATTCTCCAGCACACACAGTACAAAGCTCCTATATCAGGGAGATTTAGGCTTTTTAAAGTACAGGTTAACTATTCCTTAACCAAACTGCTTGAGGCCAGAAGTGTTTTGGATTTTTTCTGGATTTTTGAATATTGGCATATACATAATGAAATATCTTGGAGATGGGACCCAAGTCTAAACATGAAATTAATTTATGTTTCGTATGCAGCTTATACGTATAGCCTGAAGGTAATTTTATTACACAACTTTTTAAATGATTTTGTGCATGAAACAAAGCTTGTGTACACTGAACCATCAGAAAGCAAAGGTTTCACTGTCTCAGCCACCCATGTGGACAATTTTGGATTTTGGAATATTTCATAATTTGGAATTCCAGATAAGGCATACTCAGCCTGTATTATAAAATTCCTTACAACGCAGCTGAGGTGTGTGTGTGTGTCTTCCAACATGAAAAGGCAATGTAGTGCTTTTTTCAAATGACTCGGCTCAGGCATTTTTACTATTATGTCAACATTTCTTTATATTACCTCAGTCCGCAAATGTTATAAATTATATTGAACTGTTAAATAAGCTCTTATAAAAAAGCAATGTTATTAATTTGGGTTACCTTCAGCACCTCTGACATGCAGACCACAACATGCTCACGCTTTAACTTTTGTGTGGTATGCAACTCACCAGTGGCTATGGCCCAGTAAAGTTCTGATCCAGTCAATAACTCACCACATGCTATGGCAGAGTAAGTAGGTGATCCTGGCACTTGCAGCAAAATTCGAAATGGAGCAACACGTGCATTAGAATCGAGCACAGCATCCAAAGCACCTACTAGACGACCTGAATGACAGGAACAGAAATGCGTATTAAAAATGAAGGATTCACTTGCAATACAACATTATTCCAAGAAAAATTACATGACGTCTTCCAAAATTGATTTACACAAAAGAAGTACAGACAGAAACAAGGTCATAAAATAAAGTGAATGAGAAAGACCAGTTATGTGTCAGGTTTACATGTTTTTGTCAGACTGCAGTGTTACATGTGAATCAAGTTTTTCAAATTTTGATAAAAGTTTGAAATCCAGTGTTCCTCAGTCTGAACATACAGACCTTGTTTTTTAAAAAAGTTGTTTCTACTGAAGATATTAGCCTAATAAACACTGGCTCTTGAGATGGATCAGTCTTAACACATTAATACCGCTCAGGACTGAATTTCATTCAGTTTGGGGGGGAACTGGGGTGGAGTGAATAATTTGTACTATTTGAGCACATTTTATCTGTGTAAGTCATACAGCATTACTACTTTTTGTGCTTTCAGTTTTTGTGATAAAGTATTTAACCATCACCAAATATGTATTTAACCTTAATAGGTATTAATGTCAAACAAGTGACTGGAAGATTGCAGGCCTTGACACAGACGGAACAAAAATGCAAAGCAATATGCAAACATTTGGACTAAGGTCTAATGTGCACTACAGAAATAATGCAGTTTATTTAAATAACGCAAATCCTGAGATTCCGTAGGACAGAACCATGACAGTTAAAGCAGTGTCAAATAGCATTATTTCTGCAGTGCAGGTACAACCTAGAATAATGGTTTTTAAAATAAGATCATCGGTAACTATTTCCAACTTATAGCATCGGTATATCAGCCTTGACCCAACATGGCATAGTGGTTTAAAGACTGCACTATGACTCTGGAGACCAGGGTCTGAATCCCCACTCAAAACCCACTGGGTGACCTTAGGCTAGTCACGAACTCTCAGCCTCAGAAAACCTTATGCCATAAGTCAGAAACAACATGGAGGCACACAACAACAACAACACCAGCCTTTTTGACCTTACAGGTTGTGCATGAGGATATGGCCTGAGAAACATCAACAGTGAAACAGCAGAGAAAGCCACACAATTATATGGGTTTCCCCTTTCCTATTACAGTATATTTAATTCCTATTTCTCTTTCTGAATGACTGATCTCATCAGCCAGTTCCTCATTTTATTTTGTAATTTTAAACATTCTATGGTCTTTATACTATTCACTGGCAAATACTGTAGGATTAATTTCTCACTGGCCATTTCATATGTTTTTAACTAGGAAATTAAAAA
This sequence comes from Sceloporus undulatus, assembly GCF_019175285.1. Lineage (NCBI taxonomy): Eukaryota > Metazoa > Chordata > Lepidosauria > Squamata > Phrynosomatidae > Sceloporus > Sceloporus undulatus. The sequence continues at coordinate 101,511,238 of NC_056524.1, forward strand.
AACATATGAACGGTTCAGTGGATAAGCAATTCTAGTGAACAGAACCTGCATTTCAGTACAACTGTTCTAGTTTTCTCTATGATCCTTGTGTAAAGTTTACTAATTATGCCATAATTCTAGTGGCATACTCCTAAACACACACACACACATACACACACACATATATAAACACTGCATGGGGGAAGGAGTGTTAGTGAGAGGATAGTAGTATGTCAGAAAATTAGCAACTGAGTTGGTGCTCAGCCAAGAAAAAACTGTTTTTGGTGATAGGACATGCAGAGAAACACTTTCTTAACATGTAAGTAAGATGAAAGTTCAACTGAGTTGAGTGATGCTCAATCCCAGGTAAGTGGAAAGAACTCCAACTACAGATTAGTATCTGTCTAATGTAATGCTTCTAATGTCATCTAATTTCATGCTTCTGCATGGAAATACTCCCTGTCCCCACCTATTACAGCCACCCAAAAGCAGGGGACAGTAGAGCAGGGAATTCCCCACAAATGAGCAGTTGTGTGAGAGTGCTACAACAGATAACATCAGTCATATAAGGCAGCAGTGACTCTAGGGAGAGACCATCATCTTTTGTGGGGAAGGAGAATGACGTGACACCTGCCATGTGAATAGCTGTCTGGCCCAAATTGAGCCTGATCTAGCTGATCACACATCACAAAACGACACAGTAAACCTGAGGTTTCAGGGAAACTCTGGGGCTTCCCACGACTTTGCTAACTCTGGGGCAAAGTCATGTTAACTGGGAAACCCATAGTATTTCATTGGAAATTGCCGTACATCATGGAAACAGCCAGTACTAGCGTCTTCCCATGCAGAGAAGACCAAGTCCAGTAAGATCTTGCTATTGCATGTTAATGATTAAATTACAGTACTTTAAAAACTGCCAAGAATTTTGACACTATATTAACAAGAGTTCAGAAAAATGTATTTGATTACTCCATATGCACATGTCCTGTAGAGTCAACAACAACAGCTGTAGGGTGTAATGTGTATCTAAAAAACTTGTTTGCCTTAATTAACCTCATTTATGTCTTCAGTATTAAATATTACATCCTTAACATTCAAGGCAATTGAAAATATGACTAGATCTCTAAGACAAAATTCATGCAACATAGTGTATAACCGAAATACCACAAGCCGTATTTTGGAAATTGCACTGAACACATTTGTATTATTTATATAAATTCTATTCTGACTTCCTTTTTCTTAAAATCAAATCTGTTTTGTACATTCATTTTAAAATAAGTGCCTTTACATAAATCAACAGAGAAAATATTATTTTCAGACTTTGCAAATGCATAGGCAGCCTCTACTTTACAGGAACATGCATATGCTACATAACCACTTGATAACATCTAGCTGCATTTGTCTTTATATATTTTAGCTATTGGGCAAAAAAGAGATCTTTGCATGTGGTGTGTGGCAGAAAATGTATGCATGCGGCTGAAGCCAGAGAATAAATGCATGGCTGAAAATGCCTTTGAAGACTGGACTGGTGGAAAGCAACTGGGCTGTAAGTTGAGAAGTTCCCAGAAAGTAAGTTGTTTGCACCTCACTGGTTAGCTTTAGACAATCGACTCACTTTCACATCAGAACTACACAGAGGCTTACTTTACAGGATCGTTGTAACGATTACACTAAAATAAAACACTAAGACATAAATCTGATTGCTAAATCCTTCTCTAATGTTCTTTAAAAATTGTAATTCATTACAGTGTTTAAAATGTTTTATTTCACAGTAAAAGCTCATGTTTTTTTAATATCAAAAGTAATGAGAATAATATTTTTTTTCAATAGTTAGATTGCAGTCCTATGCACCCCTGAAGGTGCCAGATTCTGTGTGATTTTGAAAGCTAAGCAGGGTCAGGCCTGTTTTAGTACTTAGGAGGGAGATCATTAGAGAATATCAAGTGATGTAGTCTATAGCGAGAGGAAGGCAATGGCAAACGTCCTCTGAATAAATCTTGTCAAGAAAACACCATGATAAGATCGCATTAGTTTGGAGTTGACTTAAAGGAATATAACAAGGACCCAGAGAACAGAACAAAGCAGGAACTGTAATGTAGCATTAATGCTTCAAAACTATTTGCCCTTTATTTGAGCAAGTCATTTTTGTCAAATGCCCAACTCTAGACTAAATGCATGGATAGCAAAAAGACCCCCCCCCCCCCCAAAAGAAAGAAATCACACACAAAAATTGCCACTTGCCTAGGCCCAATCATAGGTAGGTTTGGAAGAGACGCCAAGGGCCATCCAGTCCAAACCCCTGCCATGCAGGAATACACAATTAAAGCAGCCCTGACAGATGGTCATCCAGTCTCTGTTTTAAAAAATCCCACCACACTCCAAGGCAACATAGTCCACTACTGAACAGCTGTTACTATCGAAAAGTTCTTCCAATGTTTAGGTGGAATGTCTTTTTCTGCAGTTTGAATTCACTGCTCTGTGTCCTAGTCAGTGGCATTACTGCCCAGGGTGTCACCCGGGGGGGATGCCTCTGCGGGGGCAGAGCCAAAAGGCCTCACCCTCTCACCTCAGTGCCATGCACCACTATACTCATGAGTAGAACAGTATGTGGCAGGGAGGTGGAGAGTGTGCTGTACTCTCCTTTGTTGCCACACGCTGCTGTACTCATAAGCAGAATGGTGTGTGGCAGGGCTGCGCTCAACTAAGTGTCATCCCTCTTTTGGGGCGTCACTCGGTGTGGTTTGCACCCTCCTTGTGATGCCATTGGTCCTAGTCTCTGGATCATCAAAAACCAAGCTTGCTCCATTCTCAATATGACATCTCTTCAAATATTTAAACATGGCTAACCCTACCTTCCCCAGGCTAAAAATACCCAGCTTCCCAAGCCACTCTCATGGGGCCTGGTTTCCAGATCCTTCCTCATTTTGGTCACTGTCCTCTGGACTTGTCCAGTTTGTCAATATCCTTCTTGAATGATGGTGCCCAGAACTGGACACAATATTCCAGGTAAAATCAGACCAAAGCAGAACAGACCATACTCGCTAACAATTCAACTTAGACAACAATCCTATGGTCATAAGTCCATAAGCTCCTTTTATCCCAGGTCTTTGGTGAAACCACTACCACTACCATTCCAGTCATGGCAGTGGTTTCCAGAGTGATCTCTTTCTATTGGTCAGACTCAGAACTCAGATCTCAAAGAACTAAAAAGACTTCTGGAGACGTGATGATGTTCAGGGAACTGGAAAGATATTCTGGATGCAAACCTGTATCAGCTCTAACAGGGAAGGAAATTTAAATGTAGCTATACAGTACATTGTGGTTTGGATCTTAAAACTATTCAGACATCAGAAAGACTCCTTAGATTACACTATTTTTGTTGTTATTGTTGTGCGCATTCAAATTGTTTCCGATATACAGCTACCCTAAGGTGTACCTACTATAAGGTTCTCTTGGCAAGATCTGTTCAAAGGAGATTCGCCTTTGCCTTTCTCTGAGCTGAGAGAGTGTGACTTATTATAGGGTTTTCTTGGCAAGATTGATTCAAGATTTGCCACTGCCTTCCTCTAAGGCTCAGAGTATGATTTGCCCAAAATCAACCAGTGGGCATCCATGGCTGAGTGGAAATTTGAACCCTTCTCTCCCAGAGTTCTAACCCAACAGTCAAACTACTATACCACAGTGGCTCTTGTTATCAAATATGAAGCTTCAAAAAGCAAGCTTTCAAAAAAGTTTAATTTAAAACTCTGTAATAATGTCTGTTGTGATACATTTCACACAAAACACTGTGAGATTTAAAGAACTGTATCTCACATATTATTTACTGCCAAGTTTTTCCCCCTCAGCACTTTATGGAACTACCATTTTATCCATACTTAAATCTGATTTCGATTGCAGGAAGGACTTTGGACAATATATTGTATTTAATTCTCTGATCTCCATTAAATAATCTCAATGGTGAAAGCAGTCATTCAGATTATGACCTTTTGAACAGTGATTTTCTGAGCACTGTGTACCACACTGGCATATCAGAAATAATTTCATTTAGTGCAGTTCATGGATTTCCAAGTATATACACACAACAACAACAACAACAACACTTGGGACAATGAATATTAGGAGCACATATATGAGACCTCACATAGGATTTCCTCATACGAATTATGTTTAGTTTCCCTTAATAACTGTTCAAGGGAACAATAAATGAATGCTTTGCTGGGGAAGAATAAATATGGATCTGGGAGAAATGAATTTAGGAGTCTAGCCAGGGCATGAAATAATTATTTGTTTTTCCGTAACATCTCATATTTCCCCCCCTAACATTTCATATATTCATCTCAAGCTGAAGCTATCTCAATACTATCAACTCTGTAAGTTAATTCTGCACAGTGTGAAGAAATAATATGGGTAAATATTTGCTTTGTCAGTTCATTTCTACAAACATCTAAGCAGATGGGAAAAATCAATGCATAGCATGGCACTGAAGAAAATTTTGGGTCAAGAATGGGATGAAGAAGTAATTTTAGGGTCTGGTGCTCAACCCACCACTGCCTTGGAATCAGTTTATAACCCTGAGTGACTAGTGTGCATTCTGTGAAATTGTTCTTGTACTGCAGCAGCAACTGTGCAGGCAAAGGACTGATCAGTATTTTAGGGCTCAGGCCGCCACCACACCTTGTACTCTCTAGCTTTGTCATGACCTTTGACTCCAGTTGAACATTCAAATTCCTACAATGGGCAGCCAAACAACTCCATGAAATTTGCAAGTAGAAAGCTGGGACAACAGCATTCCTCTTTTGTTTTTGCCTCAGTACCTGGTGTTCAGAAGGCTTCACTGCCATTTTATTACCAACTGGAATTGCCATGATCAAGTAGTCATTGAGACTTCACATCTTGGTTACTGCCAAGTACACTACCTGGGGTGACCCTTGAAGAGTGACCAAGAGCTTCAGATGTTCCAACATGCAGCAACTAAACTGTTAACTGGTGCATGGCATGATCATCATATTACTGAGAAATTGCCAGTTTCTTTCTGAGTCTAATTGAGAATGTGGGGTTTTAATATTAAAGCCAGTGTGGCGTAGTGTTGAGTGTTGGACTATGACTCTGAAGAGTAGGGTTTGATTCCCAGCTCAGCCACAGAAGCCCACTGGATAACCTTTTGCAAGTCACAAGCTCTCAGCCTCAGGGAAGGCAATGGCAAACCTCCTCTGGACAAATCTTGACCAAAAACCCCCAATAACAAACAAACCCATGAAAGGTTTGTCTTGGGGTTGCCATATGTCAGAAATGACTTGAAGGTAAACAACAACAAATAGGTGTGTCCTGGCTACCTAGTTGACAACCTGCCTCATTATGAACATGTCCATCTGCCAAGATCTTGAAGGGAAGCCCTCTTGAGAATACCAAAACCTGTGCACATGAAAGAAGGCTTTCTCCAGCAGGGCTGTAGAATTCAAATTATGTTAGTCTGTAGAATCAGTATGTAGAAAAATCTTCTAGCACTTTTGAGACTAACTAAAGAAAGAGGTTGGCAGCATGAGCTTTTGTAGACTTGAGCCGACTACCTCAGATGCATCTGGCTTACCACTCCACTAAATGCATCTGAGGAAGTCTACAAAAGCTCATGCTGCCAACTTCTTTCTTTCAGTTAGTCTCAAAGGTGCTACAAGATCTCGCTACAGTCAGTAGAATGTACTGTACTCTTCTCAGAGGCACAACCAGTTTAAGGGGCAAAGACACATCTCTTCAAACTGACCTTTTAAACTTTTTAAAAATGTTTATTGGCTACTTTTATTTCAATGGTCTTATTTGTGTATTTGCAGTGATGTTTATAATGGTTCTTTATTTTATTATTTATTATAAATTGATTTTAAAACTCTTTTAACTGTAATATATTTAATTCTTTTTAAGGGGGGGGAGATATTGTAATTTTATGTATTATATTGTATGTGGACGTTTTAGTGTCTTGCTACAGAGGAGTGGGATATTAATAAAAGTTTTATTTATTTTATTTATTATTCTATGGCTCACTTTGTTTTTAATGATGTTGTTAGCTCCCTGAAGTGGAAAGGCAGGGTGGGGAAATCCAGTTAAATAAAGATATGGGGTGGAACAGATAGGAGGAATGTTGGGTGCTGCTTAAGAACATGGTGGGAGCGGCATGAGAGAATGAATCCATTTGCAGCTTTCCCACTTTGTTCCCTGCTGCATGCAACCATCCAACTTCATCACAGTGTAAATCCAGACATATAGAGCATTAGGGTTTTATCTGTTGGGCACGAATCCTCACTCTGAAGGGCCTGTCTGAGGTTTCAGGTAACAGTACTGTACATGGCTGTTATTAAATAAGTCTGGAAAACAGCCTGAGAGAATAACATTGTTTAAAAATGTGGCACTGGCACTTCTTTTTTTCTGGCTTAGGGAGAGATGAATAATTTGACCATAACAGCACAACAGAGTAAGAGTCTACACCAGAGTTGCACCTGCGGCTGTCCGATACTGGAAAAGGCAAAGAGCGTGGGACGCTACGACCAATAACTTCCAATGAGAGGAAATATTAAGATAATTAAAAATACAGAAAATCTGTTTGAACTCGAGATATGCATCCAAAACAATAACCAAGACATTTTTTAAAATTTACACCTCTCCCGAACATCAGCTTTTTCCTGATATCCAAAACAACTCATTCCTTAAAGAAAAACACAACTCTCCATGGTTGTTTGGATCATTGGTTACTCACCATCTATATTTAGCCACCATTAAATTAGCTCCGTGAAAGCAGCGCTGCCTTAACCACTACTTTTTACTTTACTTGTATCTATAACAGAAATCGCAAACCACAAATGCAGTAGCACTCCTTTATCTTAAAAAGCATAGCAAACGCCAGTGTTTGTCCCTCACAATGCCCACCACTGCCTTGTCCGTATTGTTCCTTATGGGGAATTCCTAACTCCAATTGCCTCTTGCAAAATACCACTTATTTCAATACCTCTTGCAAAATATCACTTATTATGCTGTGTGTATGTCACAGCCGGGCTGAAACATATACTATCCCTCTCCTTGGCTCAGTGTTATCTCAAAAAGTTAAGTTCCAAGGCCTTATGAACTGTGTGCTTTACATGTTTCCTATCTTGACCCCTTCTCCCCCAGAAACAGCTGTTGCAGCAGCAGGCACCTGAACAATAAGTCCTATTAGAGGAGTGCATTTTGAATGCAATAGCCTTGGCAAAGTAGCCATAATGGGCTTTCCAGGGAACTGAAGCCTTTTATCCTCTGCCAAGGCGGAGAAGGGGTTTCTTCTCTTCCCCTGCTATGCCCCTGAAATCAAAACCCCACCCCAAAGGACAAAAAGAAGTGAGGAAGACAGGAGGAAAGTGTAGTGTAGCGCATGGTGCAGTGTTGGACTAGGAACCTGAGAGGCCAGGGTTCAAATTCTGGCTCTGCCATGGAAACCCATTGGGTGACCCCCTGGGCAAGTCACACTCTCTCAGCCTCATGACGAACCAGCTCTGAAGAAACCTGCCAAGAAATGACTTGAAGGCACAAACAACAAGAAGAAGAACATGCAGGACCCCCTCTTTTTAGGAAACAGAAGGAAGAGCCTTGTTTCTTCCCCAGCAGAAGCAGAAGGACTAAGGGCTCCCTTCCTTCCCTTCAGGGAAGTTACTTCCTCCTCAGTTTCCAGTCTGAGGAAAGGGGGCTAAATAGCCCTCCTCACAAGCAGAGGCGTCCTCCTTTCTCCTGGACACGTCCTCCATTTCAACCTCCCCAAAAGGTCCTCCATTTTGAGCATGGCCAAGAAGCAAGGGTTTTGGCAGGGCTTTAACTCTGTGACTGACTCTCTGCTATGGAATTCTGGGAGTTGGAGTTTGTTGTGGGGCCCAGAATTCCATAGCAGAGCGCCAGACAAAGAGTTGAAGCGGTTCCAAACCGGGTTATTCTCCCCCCAGTGTGGGCGCAGCCCCATAGCCCCGAACCGTGACGTCTGTCCCCCACCGGTGAATCGTCCCCCGCCGTCTCCGTGTCCCCGTCGGCGCTGGAGGATGAAGTATCCGCTGCTCTTGTGGGTGACCCAGAGCTTGAGGGCGCTTTTGAGGAGCACCTCCTCGGGCTTCAGCCACATCGTTGGCGGTGGGCCTCCCTCCCGACCAGGGCTCCCGCGCTCTCACATCGTCCTCCTCGGCTCTCTCCCCAGGAGCCACCGCCACCGCCACGGCCCCCCTCCCTGCCTCCTCCCCGCCTCAGGAAGAAAGAGAGTCCTCCTCCTCCTCCTTCTCTCTCTCTCTCTGAGGGAGGCAGTGCCCAGGGAACCTGGCCTGGACGCCTCAGGAGGAGGAGGAGGAGGAGAAGGAGGAGGAGAGGGGAAAGGAAGCCCCGGCCTCCTCCTCCTCCTCCTCCTTCCCCCTCACAAACACACACTGCTCCACACACACAACAACAACAACCACACCGTTCCTCTCTCCCAAAGAGTTAGGGCCGCCTCCTGGCCTCAGGCTTCTTCTAGTAATTCTGACTGGGATGGAGGGGCCCAGGCTTCCTCATAGCTTTGGGACTCGGAGTATTATTATTAGTATTAGTATTATTATTATTCTATATGTTTATTTGAAGTCAGGGAGGGAGGGACAGGTTTCCTCATGGCTTTAGGATTATTGTTGTTGTTGTTATTATTATTATTATTTATTTGGAGCCAGGGATGAGGCGCAGGTTTCCTCATAGGTTTGGAATAATAATAATAATAATCCCAAAGCTATGAGGAAACCTGTCCCTCCATCCCTGACTCCAAATTTTTATATATATATATATATGGAGTCAGGGATGAAGGGACAGGTTTCCTCAGCTTTGGGATTATTATTTGTTTGTTTGTTTGTTTGGAGCCAGGAATGGAGCAACAGTTTTTCTCATAGCTTTAGGATTACTGTATTATCATCATCATCATTTGGAGCCAGGGATGGAGTGACAGGTTTCCTCATAGCTTTGGGATCATCATCATCATCCTTATTTATTTGTTGCTGTGTGCCTTCAAGTGATTTCCAATTTATGTGGACCCTAAAACATAGGGTTTTCTTTGGCAACTTTCTTCAGAGGGTTTTTCCCCTTGCTATCTATCGCCTGAGGCTGAGAGTGTGTGACGTCCCTAGGTCAGTGAGTTTACATGGCCAAGCCGGGATTTGAACCCTGGTCTTCCGGAGTCTTATTAGTCCAACGCTCCAATCACTACATCACGCTGCCTCTCATTATTTATATCCTGCTCTCCCCTCCCCCCAAATAATTGGGACACAAAATGGATTACAATTTTATTTTTATTTTTTTTAAAAGTGGGCATTAGGATAGAATTAAACTAGTATAGTGTTGAAACACACGCTCCAGCTTCTCAACGTCCTTTTTAAATTGTGGTTCCCAGAACTGGACACAGTATTCCAGGTGGGGCCTGAGCAGAATAGAGTGGCACTATTACTTCCCTTGATCTAGACACTATACTTCTATTAATGCAGCCTAGAATCCCATTGGCCTTTTTAGCTGCCATGCCACACTGTTGACGCATATTCAACTTGTGTTCTATTAGGACTTCTAGATTCCCGTGTGCCTTCAAACGGCCTGTGGATTTCTGGTTACCCCATTAATTTCATAGGAATTTGTTTCCTGTTCTCCCTCCCCCCAAATGGGACTGAAAATGGGTTTAAAAGAACAATGCAATTAAAAACATATAAAAAGAGAGTAAAAACATGCTAAAGAGAGCCTAAGAGCATTTTCTTAGGCAAAGAAGAGGATTTTTTTTTTGCCAATATAGCAAACAGCACATGAACACTAAATAATCTCATTTCTCGGGGTGGAGGTGGGTATGAAGAAGTGCCAGCTCCAGGACAGGGCAGATAGACCTCCCAAATGAAAGTTTGGGAAATGAGCCAGTGGATATACTATGATGCCAAAACAACAACAGCGCTCACCAAGGGAATTGCCATATGATGTGTTTTATTAATGCACTTTTGCATTTTCCACAGATGTGATGGGAATGTAAAACTTTCCAACAGCTATAATGTGTTTGATTTTTAATGCCTCATTTCCAGGTTCTAACATTCACACATGCAAAGAGCAGTCTTTTTATTTTTATGTGAAAACTGCAGAATGAGCCAGTGTGATGTATCAGTTTGAGCATTGTCTGAAGTCTGAAGATGAGGGTTCGAATCTATGCTCAGCTGTGGAAACCCACTGGGTGAGCTTGGGCAAGTCACACACACAGGAATACAAATTCCCTCTGAACAAATCTTGCCAAGAAAGCCCCATGATAGGTCACCTTAAATAGGAAACAACTTGAAGGTACACAACAACAGTAAATAGCATTCTGTACTCACATCACTGGGTGAGATGTATAGCTCTTTCCATCATTCATTTCCCTGTGTAATTGCTGAAATTATGTTGGAAAAGCATCTAGAATAGCCTTCTGCAATATGGTGCTCTCACATTTGTTGGACTACAATTCCCATTGCCCACAAGCTTCCATGGTCAGTGGTATTGGGACTTGTCCAACACATCTGGAGGGGGCTAGTTTGGGAAAAGTTAATCTAGATAATCAGAGGACAAATGGGCACGAGTTGAACATTAAAAACAGAAATACTGTATCCAGACACTGGCTTTTCTGGACTTTCTATTGTTGCTGAGGAGCTGTCTTCAAAACAGTTTCAAAGAGAGACTGGAAAGAGAAACAGCTGAATTAGGACACACCTAGAAAATCCAGTAAATTGGCAGTGGTCTGAACAGAGATAATGGTTTCTTGGCACAGTAGATATTAAAACACTGGTTGACATTCCAGGTAGTAGGTAGGGCTCTGATTTATTGCAACAGTTCACTGGTCCTGTGCCCATATCAATGCAGACTGTTTCATAGCATATTTTCCCCTAAGGTATTGCAATAACCATAAGAATGATGATGCTTCTTGTATTACCTCTGTGGAAAGTTACCCTGCCAACATATTGTTGATGTGGTCAAGGCCATTCAATCATATTTTGAAATTAAATATATACAGTATAAGAATGCACACAATGTTAGCCAGTATTATATATCTTCCCACAAAACTATGTGAGAATGTTCAGCAATATCCTTAGTTTGTTCTTTCTTTATAATTCTTCAACTGAAACATGTTTTCATACATTTTTGTCTTTTCTCTCCCCCCCTCACCTCCCCATGTTGGCCATGAGAGACACAATAGGCATCAACATTGTTTGGTGCTCATTTATCCTTACAATAACGCCTTTACTTTCCATTACATGCCATTCTGGCTGACTTTTGGGCAGCTGTACAGCAGATAGTCTCTGAACAGTACTCACACAATAAGAGTACACAGCAGTCTTTAAAATCAGAACAATGAGAGAATTCATCTGGTTTATATCAATGTTGTTGTTCTTGACCACAATAATAGAGAAAATGTATGCCTTGCCTTGCTATCCTGCTTTATCTAAGCTTTTCCTTTTAAATTTCAAATGTGCCACCTGGGGTTGTTTCAAAAGTGCAGTTGTAGCAGTTGCAGAAAGAAGTGGAGGGCACACTATAAATAAATAAAAATTCGGTTATCCCTGAAGTGTACCTGAAGCCTGAACATTGGACTATGACTCTGGAGAACAGGGTTCGAATCCCTGCTTGGCCATGAAAACTCTGGGGAAAGTCACACTTTCTCAACCTCAGGGGAAGGCAAAAGCAGCCCCCCTCCAACTGAACAAATATTGCCAAAAAAGCCACATGATCGGGTTGCCTTAGGGTTGCAGTAAGTCGGAAATGACTTGAAAGCAGACAACAGTTAGTACTTGATTTATTTTTTGTGGGTTTTTCAGATTATGTGGCCATGTTCTAGAAGAATTTCCAGGCAAGCATTCGCTGAAAATGTCAGCCGGAGATGCTGGTGGGTTTTTTGGGGGGAAGAATATGCAAACCTCCTCTGAAGAAATCTTGCCAAGAAACCCCCATAGGGTCTCCATAAGTTGGAAACAACTTGAAAGCACACAACACACACCCATTCACTTTGCTCCAGTTGAACAGACTGTAGGATGACATCCCTACAGTGCTGGCCTATGGATAGATACTCATAAATTCAACAGGGCTTAATCTCAGGAAAATATATATAGAATTACAGCCTTAATTGTTACCATGGTAAAAGTCACTGTTATGAGAATACTGAACCACTTTTTAATGGCACACTTAAGTTGATCTCCTAATGATTTATTTTAGCTATGAACACAGTTAATATTCCTATTTCAGGACTGCTAACCAAAATCAATAATCCTCTATTAAATGGATTTTACTGCTGCAATACCTTGTATAAATATGTATAAAAGCATTCACTGTTATGTGGAGATGGAAGAAAACAAATACACTAAAGAGTACTTCATACTTTAAAAGCACTAAAGAATTGAATGTGGAACTATGTTCTGGAATAGAAAAATTATGTACGTAGCTGTGCAATGCACTTACAAAATATTGTCAAAAAGAAGCAGAAGCATACCAGTGAAGCAAGAAGCAAATGAAGAACATTACCAGTGTTTTCAAAGCTTTCTCCACAAATGCTCTGCAATGATAATGATTCATGTAAATATATCACATTTTATCTTCTTCCAGAACACCATTACGCTGGCATCTCAGTCTACATGCCTTGGAAGCAAATACTAATCCAGCTGTTATGCGAGATGGGAAGAATAAAAGAATGTATGGCTTTCATTTCTCATTCTTTCTCATTCTGTTCTAGCCCACAAAAATAAAAATTAACATATGTCACCTGCACTGAGGACTGCAAAAACTCTGCAGTTTCTAGTAATTTTATAAGCTCAGAGCTGCAGGAGCAGCCTACATGAAGAGGCAAGCCTTTTTTCAGGTCATCACCTCTAAATAGAATTTGGACCATCACAGACAACTTCCTGGTTCAATTATTTTCTTTAAATGCCCTATAGAGTGATGAGGTAGTGGCAAGCCTACATTGTTTCTTCACTTCCTTCTTTACTTCTTTAAAGACACAGCTATGTTAGTCTGGAAAATTAGGATACAACGGGATCTTTGAGACTAATTGTAAGAGAGAAATTGGTAGCATGAAATTTCATAGATGAGCCTACTTCCTCAGATGCACGGAGTAGAGTGGAAAGTCCCGGGACACAGGGACGTAGCCAGGATTTTGGGAAGGGGGGGGGCTCAGGCTAAGTGCCACCATTATAATGGAGCTTGGGCGTGGCAGCACAGCAGCGCACACCATTAATTATATCTTACAGAAGGGTGGGTCCAGACCCCACGGATCCCCCTGGACTACGTCCCTACGGGGCAGGCAGGATGACCAGATTTCATAACCATAAAGGAGGACAAGGCACCACAAAATGTAAAACTCTCAAGACAAATATAGGATATTACAAGATAAAAGCTAAAACACAATTATAAACATAAATTCATGCTTCTTAGCCATGCTCGAAATGGAGGACATTTTGAAATTCATCCTGGACAGAAGATTGGCATGTAGGACATGTCCTGGAAAAGGAGGACATCTGGTCACCTTGGGGGCAGGCCTATTTAGCAATCTGTGTGAGAATGTCCATAAGAATGCAAAACTTTGTGGATGTGGAAATGAGGTGACAGATTCAGTTTTAATTAAGGTTGCTGGGGACAAGGCAAAGAATGTCACCTAAAGGGAAGGTGAGTGGATAACCATATAAATGAGTATTGGGATGTAGTATGGAAACCGAAAAGAAGACATGAACTGGTCAACAGAGCCCCCCATGAGGCTGTGTTATAATGTGTGTAGTGTGCTAGGAAACCTTTACTTCTAAAACAAACTGAGGGTAGAATTCAGAGACATAGCCATGTTTGTCTGGAATATCAGTGTGCAAAGGAACCTTGTAGCACCTTTGCAACTAATTATGTAGGAGAAGTTGTAGCATAAGCTTTCATAGACTTGGGGCAAAACAGGCCGCACTGAAGGAGTGGCTTCTGGCTGCCCTTTGAGCACTAGATCGGGGCCAGGGCAACAGCATGCTGCGGCCCTGATCCAGCACATTCCTGGCACAAAAAGAAGCGGCAGAAAGCTGCTCCTTTTTTGCACTGGGAAAAAGGTGCCTTTGCCACTGCGGCGGCAGTTTTTCCACATTTTGGCGAAGTCTAAATGCTACGCTACCAAAATGCTGCCATCATGTGGTTGCTCAGAGCGGCTTCTTGCCATGTTCCTAGTGGCTTGGGGGCATGCGTTGTGCGTATCCATGCCTGCAAGCCGCTGGGTATGTGCTGCATTTTACCCGTCTGTTTTCCCAGTTGGTCTACTTTCTCAGATGCATGGGGTGAAATTATGCCCAGGAAAGACTGTTATAATTAGATTGTATGAATATCTATGGAAATGCAAAACATGTGGGCATGGTGACAAGTTCAGCTTTAATTATGGTTATCGAAGGATAGGGACAGGAGGGAAGATATTGCCTATGGCCAAGGTGGGTGGGTGTCCATATGAAATGGGAGGGAGTTTAGGAATGTGCTCTGGGTAGTCAGAGAACCAAAAGGGAGCTATGCTAAACTGGCTAAGAGTGTCCAGTCAGTGTTATTATATGTGTAGTGCCCCGGGAAGCCATTGTCTTTGTTCAACCCACTGTTGATAGACTGGAGTTTGTGACTATATTGTAATTCAGCTGTTTTTCTTTATTATCTCCCTCTGTTGTTTTTCTGTTCAAGGACCACTGTCCTGAGGTCAGAGGTAGAATGCCCAGGAAGACTGAAGTGTTGTGCAACAGGCTTTTGTGTATTCACGTTTCTAATATCTGATTTATGTCCATTTATTCTCTGGCATAGAGACTGGTCTGTTTCCTGAATGCAGAGTACTGAAGGGCATCATTGACCGAGGATTGCATTAGAAGATGAGCAAGTTAAAGTGTCTCTAATATTGTGAGCTATGTGATTAGGTGCTGTGATGACATTTTCCAAGTAGATGTGTGGGCAGAGTTGGCATCTGGGTTTGTGGCTTGTATGTCTTGTATGTGTCTCCCCACCTGTGTTGTACATTCCCCTGAAAGTAAAGAACTGTTTCAGATTGGGAGGCTGTCTGTAGGCCAGGAAAGATCTTTCTACCAAGAAGAGCCTTTTAGAGGGCAGCATTATTGTTCAAAATAGGCTGTACTTCAGCGATGATACATCTGAGTGGGTTTAGTTGGGAGCTGTATTTGACCACTAGTGGGGTTATGTAATTTCATGTCTTCACTTCTGTTGTGTAATAGACCCCCCCCCTTTAATAGAATTTTTGTCATGTGCCTCCAAGTTCTAACTTATGGCAACCCTATCTCAGGGTTTTCTTGGTAAGGTTTGTTCAGAGTGGGTTTACCTTTGCTTTCCTCTGAGGCTTAGAGAATGCAACTTGCTGAAGGTCACCCAGTGGGTTTCCACAGCCCAGCAGGGATTCAAACTCTGGTCTCTAGAGATGTGGTCCAACACTTAAACACACTGGCTGGTGTATAAGGAGAGAGAAATTCAAAAACCAATGCAATATAATATAAAGCAAACTGACACACATTTATAACCAACATATGCAAGAATGTAAAACAATATTAAACTAAAATTCCAAAAGCTTTGGGAAACAATTTTTTTTCTAAAAATAGATTTAAAAACAAAACTGTTTCACATTAATCCATCTTTCTTTTTTTATAAAAATCCAACCAAAAACTCTCTTCTGATATGGCTGCTGGCATTTAAATATACCCAACTTTCTCAAAGGCCAAATTTTATTTATAGCTTTATTGTATTTTTAAAAATTCCTGCGATGATTTGCACAGAAGTAGTTATGTTGAAAAGAAAAACAGAATCAAGGGGAAGGGGGAAGATATGCCATTAAAAGTAGACATATGCATAGAAGTCCTGCCACCTTCAGTAGGATTTACCTTCAGGAAATTGTACAGATAGTCATTTGTCTAGATAATGTTTAATTCAACAGTGCTTGCAGTTGGACTGCTGCCACATTCCTGAATACCTCATCACTTAAGCCAGGTGGGCAAATGTAGGAGGCTAGCGGGCCACATTAGCCCTCAATGAGTCCTTGCAGACTGCACCCCCCCATGCCCCTCCAAAATAAAAAGATGCCTTCTAAGGGAGATGGGGGCATTTTTGCTATATTTTTAGTGTCCTGCCCACCAGCCAATTTAGGCCCAGCCAGGAGAAGCCCTTTTTAACAAGGAGTTGGAAATAACTTCCTTTTCATTTCTTGTTTCAGAAAAGACCTCTTAGATCTAAACTGGCCCATGGGGGCAAAACTTTCCATGTCCCCAGAACACATTGGGGACAAAATTAATTTGTGTTTTTTTTTAAATTGCAAAATAAATACTTCAGGGCCCTGGGGGCCAAAAAACACAGCTGGGGCCCACATACAGCCTGCAGGACATAGTTTGCCTACCCAGCGTAAGAGAAAATTCACGAGTGGACAGTAGTTGATACGTCTTTGGAGCTCAGTGTGGGATTCTTCCCTTGAGATGGCTGCAACTATTTCTTCCCTCAATAATAAGACACTAATAATCACCTGGTTCTCACTGCCAGACCCTTTGTCTCAGTTTAACTAACCAAGCTGGGCAAGGATCAGAAGTGCTGGTGACTAAACAACCTTTCCAAGCATCATGTCAATATCCTCAGTCTTCACCTGCAGGAACTGATACCATAAAACTAGGTCAGTGGTACTCTGGATACTTCCACCGAAACTGTATTGATAATCATCTCAAGATGAAGTATGAGCTACTTTGTCGTTAACAGTGCTGAGCAAACATATTGTAGCATAAAGTAAAATATATGTAGGGTATAATATATGTAATAAGGTAAGGATCTGTTGGGATTGGGAAGGGATGAGAGAATGAAATGTTGGGAGTGACTAATAATTAGCTGAATGTTTTATGTGTTGTTTTATGTGACAACGTGTATGCAGAAAAAAGAGATAAGATCAGCAGTTAAATTCAGCTAGGATTAAAAACTGATAAGGATAGTTTGTAGCTTCGATTAGGAATCAGACATGTTACATAAGTAACTGTATATTGAACTACTTGTTTAATAAATTATTTTTGTATTGTACATATATTGGAGCACTAGCATAGTGCTATTGTTGAGTTCAGACACATGGTGTCTGTCATGGCAACAGTGGCTCAAGAGCAGTGGTATCTAGCTGTGGGATTACAGGAAAAAAAGGTCTCATACATGAACAGTGAAGGTTCCCATAAGTGGTGTTGGCATTGGTTGGTTAGGGGAGGTCTTCACATTTCGTGCCATAGTGGTGGAGTAAGTACAACTTCTCACAGAGACTATGGTCAAGCAATCAGAAAAAGACTTAAGATTTGGAAGGGCAATTCAGCTTTACTGAGCATTATCTTTTCCAGTGAGTCATGTTGTCCCATGATATATCCAAAGTACCATAACCTCAGTTTAATCATTTTGGTTCACAGTGAGAGTTCAGGCTTGATTTGCTCTATGACCCATTTAGTGGTCATTTTGGCTGTCCATGGTATCTGCAGAATGCCACTCCAGGACTAGATTTCAAATACATTGATCTCACTGTAAATTTTCTTCACTCTCTTCACAGCTTCCACATTCATACATAATAATTAGAAGTACCACAGCATGGATGATCCTGACATATCTTTAGACTGAAGTGTAAAGTTCATATCTTTACACAGAAGAGTAAAGTTCCTTCATAATTGCACTTGTTAGCCAACAGTCCCTGAGAAATGGACAAGAGAATTAGAACAGAATTGCTATAATCCGTCAGAGATGTTGCCATCTCTCAGATATTGGAGTCTTTCTCCCCATTTTAAAAAAAGAAAATATTTTCCAAAATGTCTCAGTGCTTAAGTCCATGACATATAATGCACATTATGTGTAGTTTGCCCCACTCTTTTCATGGCATCTTGTTGCTCTGCTCGTAAATTATTTGTGTTTCTGCTGTGTGACGATAGCGCAACTGTAATCTGGATGGGTTGGGGGGCTGATTTTGGCAGCCTAATGTCAGGTATGGGTGATATTGCTTGTCAATGGCCATCTTATGATAGGAGTTGTAGTGCAGCTCAGTCTCTGGAGAGAATCATGCTGGAGAAGGCTGACTAGATGACCAGGACATTTTCTCCACCTCAGCCTCTGAATCCATGAAAAGGGCAACTTCTACTGACTGAGAAAATGTGTGTGAAGCACTCTGGAAAAAGTACTGTCTACATGTTCACTATTACCTGGTGTCATTTACTCTGAAAGATGTTGCTAATGCTATATTCAGATTACCATCTTCAACATTGCTTCTGTATAGAGGTTGTGAAACACTGAATTACTCAGCAAGCAGTCAGCAAGAAATAAGAGAGAAAGTCAGTGAAGAGGCCTGAAAACGAACTCTTCTAGTTAATATTCATACTAACATTCCGTTTATATTTGGCAAGCCTTCTTTCAGTCTTATTCTATGCATACAAAACCCATGGAATCAATATGACATTTACCTGTACTTCAAGTGCATGTGACAGTGAGTGTGTTGTGCATGTGCCGGCGTCAAGTCACCTGTTGACCTATGGGACACCATCAATTTCATACGGTTTTATTTATTTATTCTATTTACATCCTGCTTTTCCCATAAAATTGGGACTCAAAGAAGCTCACAATTAAAAAAAAACATACAGAGAGAGATGTTTGCATACAAACATATACAGAAAGAGAGCCTAAGCGAGTTTTCTTAGGCAAGGCATACTCAAAGAAGGTTTTCCCACTTTCTTCCTCTGAAATACAGCCTACAGCACCTAGCATTTGTTGGTAGTCTCTCAGATCTCATCTAATTATCTTCCCCTCCACCATTCCCTTCTCCTTTTGTGTCGTGTCTTTTTAGATTGTAAGCCTGAGGGCAGGGAACCGTCTAATTAAAGGGATTGTATGTACAGTGCTGTGTAAATTTACAGCGCTTTATAAATAAAGCATAATAATAATAATAATAATAATAATTAGAAGCTAAGCAGCATCAGCCTTGGTTTGTAATTGGATTATTATTATTATTATTATTATTATTATTATTATTATTAATCCAATTACAAACCAAGGCTGATGCTGCTTAGCTTCTAAGGTCAGATGGGAATAGGTGCTTTTAGGGTACTGCAGTCTTCAAAGGCTGGAGACTGAGGGCCGAAACAGACAGGCCAAAATGAAGCTGCTTTGGGTCCCTTTGGAGGTATGCTGTTTAAATGATGCATGCGTCTTAAGAGGCCAGAAGCTGCACCAAAGCCATGCTCCAGTCCTTAGGACTGCTTTGGCGCATGCAGCATTTAAACAGCATACTTCCATAGTGACCCAAAGCAGCTTTATTTTGGCCTGTCTGTTTGGGCCCAGAGTGAAGGGCAGGAAATAAGTACAGTATTGTTTCAGGACTTGTGGAATTGCTCTGCTTGTTGTTACGTCTCCCTCTGCAGAAGCTGGTGGTGAGAGATGAGAGAAGAGCCCACCCCTGCTCCTCACAACCTGTTAAATATTAAAACAAATAATGCATATACGTATTTACTTTGCCCCTTCCATCTCCTTTCCCACCTCAAAAGCACCAGAGAGCTCTGTCAGAGAGGGCTAAATGGTTCACAGAAATACAAATCCCAGCATTCCATAGCAGTTAAAGCAGTGACAAACTGGATTATTTGTGCAATGCACAGATGCACCTTGAAATGCAGTTTGTTTATGATATAACTTATCTGTTGATCATAAAAAAATGGTACACAATGCACCATGGAAATAAAGTTAAAATAAAAACAGAACGGCAAATAAAACATTTTACATAATAATTAAAAAATAAAACATTTTTTAAAGCAGGGAGTATATTAAAAAAGGGCACTGAAGCAACTACTTTCCCCCTTGAGGTTCAAGAAAACGGAAACATATTTGCTGGAAAGGACAACAGAGGCTGCATCTGCACTGCAGAAATAATCCAGATTGATACCACTTTAACTGCTCTGGCTCCATCCCAGGGAACCCTGGCATTCATAGTACTTTGCCAGACCTCTCTGACAAAGAAAGCCAAAATATCCCACAAATATACAAAACCCCAAGATTCTGTAGGACAGGGTCGTGACAATTAAAGCGGTATCAACCCGCGTTATCTCCGCAGTGCAGACAAAAAAGCCTGGCGGCAGGGCAGCTGAGAGCCACGGTCCAGGTGCTGCCAATCACTTTGATTGACAAACGCGTTCCACCTGGGCCAGGAGACAGCCAATCCCGTGACACCTTCGTTCAACCAATCACCGTCTTTCTCTCAAGCACCCATCCTGGAGGACCAATCCCGTTTTCCCAAAGAACACGCTGGAGCTCTATTTGGATGCCTTATAGGGCTTCTCCAGGTGCTGTTTCCCGAGTTTTGGCGACAGTGCTGAAAAAGACGCGGCGGCGACTTACGGCCGCCGTTAAAGAAGGTGAGGGGTGAAGAAGAAGTCGCTGGGTAGGCAAGAGCGCATGCGCGAAAGCAGGAGGGGCTGGGCTACTGTTTCTGAGGCGGTTTGGTAGGAGAGAGCGCATGCGCGAAAGCAGGAGGTGCGGGGCTCAGCTAGCGTTTCTGAGGCGGGTAGGCGAGAGCGCATGCGGACAAGCAGATGGGGCGGGGCTCAGCTAGTGTTTCTGAGGCGCCTGGGGTTCAGTAGGCGAGAGCGCATGCGCGCAAGTAGGCGGGACTGGGCTAGTATTTCTGAGGCGGTTCGGTAGGCGAGAGCGCATGTGTGGAAGCAGAAGGTGCGGGGCGGGGCTAGCGTTTCTGAAGCGCCTGGGGTCCGGTAGGCGAAGGCGCATGCGCGCAACCACTTGCTCGTGGTGAGTCGTCTGGGGTTCGGTTCCCGGCGGCTGCGGCCGTCGTCTCGTCGTCCATTTTGTGCTCTCGGCGCGCAGCCAGGATGAGCCTGTCTCCGAAGGAGCTGTCGAGCCTGCTGAGCCTGGTGTCGGAGGACGCGGGCGGGGGCTCCTTCGAGGGCCTCTCCACCGCCTTCCACCACTTCTTCGGCAAGGCCGAGCACTTCCGCGTGGGCTCCGTGCTGGTGCTGCTCCTCCAGCAGCCCGACCTGCTCCCGACGCCGCCGCAGCGCCTCACCGCCCTCTACCTCCTCTGGGAGATGTACCGCACCGAGCCCCTCGCCGCCAACCCCTTCGCCGCCATCTTCGCCCACCTCCTCAACCCCGCGCCGCCAGAGAGGGCCTCCGCCGCCCCTGCCGCCCCCTCGGCCGCCCCCGCCTCCTCCTCCGCCCCAGGACCCCCCGCCGCCGCCGCCGCCGGAGGAGCAGGAGACGACGCCGAGAAGCCCCCGCTCTCAGGTACCCTCCGCACTGCAGGCAGTCACACACACAGTCCTAGTTCCCTCTGGGTCTTGATTCCAGGCTGCGGGGCTGTGTCCTGGAAGAGCCCTTCCTGACATCTGGCCTCGGCAGAGAAGCAGGCGCCGCCAGCATGCAAACAAACAAACAAAAACAAACCCCCAGTACACAAAAAGTACACCTTCCTCCAGGCTTCAAATGCATTGCTCTCCCTCCCTTTCTTTCTTTCTTTCTTCGCTCTCTTCACAGCTCCCACAGTCATACATAATAATTAGAAGCGCCACAGCGTGGGTGGTCCTGACACAGTTGGAGATGTCAGTCAGAAACACAATCGGAGATGTCAGTCGGATGCCTCTGCATTTCGTTGTTTCAGTCCTTAGCAAAGGCATTATGATGGAGAGGATACCTTCTGCAGGTATCTTTGCCTGCCCAGAAGGCGTCAACCAAGATAAAACCATTTTTGCCTCCTTAAATTTGGACTGATTCACAGGTTCCTGATGCAAAAACATGGAGAGGAATGCATTGTTCTCTGCCTCCAAAGAGGCCTGTGACCTCACTGGAGTGGAGGCCTACTGGAGTGCCAAAGAGGAGGAGCCCCTGTTGAGATGCAAAGGGGCTTCCTGGACTTTGAAGATCTCCCTGAGGAGGAGGAGGAGCCAGCCTGCAGAAGATATATGCTCCCCATCACAACATCTTTACTAAAGACTCAAGCAACATGCAGGCGTCTGACTAACATCTCCATGACGAAGAAGAACGCCATGGAGCTTTGGAAGTTTGCAAGAAGTATATGGTGCATTTCGGTTGGCCAGCAGAACAATACACAGATTAACATGGAAATCACTTCCTCTCAACCAACAGTATATACACTCATCCCTCCATATTTGTGGATTTGATTATTCGGATTTGGTTAACATGTTCCCTCTAGGGATATCTAGGTCCTCCAGTGAAACTCTATGGTCAACTTTAAAAGTTGCACTGAAAGACGTAGGGATTCCTAATGAGAATACCCCACTAGGCATTTGCAGCTCCTCCAATGCAGTTCTATGGTCAGTGTCTGTCGGATGTTGAGCACAGAGTTGCCCTGGAGGACCTAGAGATTCCTAGAAAGATGGCCTCAGGTAACAACGTGGTGTTTCTCTTATTTGCGTTTTTTCCATATTCCACATGCCCCTAACCCTAGCGAATGTGGAGGGTCGTGTGTGTGTGTGTGTGTGTGTATATATATATATATGCACACACACACATACACTGTTGCTTGAGAGGAGCTGATGTGTTAATCTGTGTATTGTTCTTAGAGAACTCTTGTAGCACCTTTGAGACTAACTGAAAGAAAGAAGTTGGCTCAAAGCTGCTACAAGATCTCTCTCTGTCCTGATTCTATAGGTTTTTTGTGGGTTCTTTTGGCTATTTCTCTGAAGGTTCCAGCAACAGATGCAGGCAAAACATCAGGAATAAACTCTGCTAGAACGTGGCCCCATAGCCCAAAAAACCCACAAAAAAACTAGACACTAACATGGCTATATCTTGTGTATTATTGTTTTTCATTTCATTTGTAATTGATGGTTCTTGATTTTGGTGTTTTTAAGGACTGGTGACCAAACTTTGTTCACTTTAAGGGTTTCTTCTTTCCTGTTGAAGTTGTCCAGGTACTGTATTTGTGGATTTCAATGCCTTCCCTGTGCATCCTGACATGGTGGTAGTTGGCATGATCCAGAATTTCAGGGTTTTCAAACAGCTGGCATCTTCAGAGAGTGCTGGCATGGAAAAGAGTGGGGTATACATACTATTGGTTGAGGGGAAGTGATTTCCATGTTAATATGTGTATTGTTCTGTTGGCCAACCAAAAAGCACAATATACTTGTTGCAAGCTTTCGAAGCTCCATGGGCGTCTTCATCAGACAAGATGTTACAAACCAAACCGGGGGGGGGGGGGGGAGAGGACAAGTGGAAGATGTTAGTCAGATGCCTGCATGTTGCTTTAGTCCTTAGTAAAGATGTTATGCTGGGGAGGATATATCTTTTGCAGGCAGGCTCCTTCTCCTCCATGGAAGAGAGTGGGGTATATATACTGTTGGTTGAGAGGAAATGATTTACATGTTAAACTGTTTGTTGGTCTAATAACATCCAAACAATGATACCTTTATTGAGCCAACCAAAATACACAATTACATGCTGCAAGCTTTTGAAGTCACACTGGCTTTTTCATCACACAAACAAGAGAAAGAAATTGGAAGTTGTTATATAGGCCTGCATTTCCTGTTTCCAAATCTTAACTCAGATAGTCGGGAGGGCTGTCTGCTGGGTGGCACCTCCCTCTTTAGTCATGCCATTTTCAAATTAAACAGAGGCTGGAGGGCCATCTGTTAGGAATGCTTTAATGGAGAGTTCTTGCATGGCAGGGGGTTGGACTTTATGGCCCTTGTGGTCTCTTCCATCTCTAGGATTCTATCATTCTAAATGCAAGGAAATTTAATGTCCATTTGCAATTCAAAGAAGATGTTTCCTTGGAACCAGTATGTCTCCTTTGAGAAGCCACAGGCTCCTACGTAGGGAGAGAACACTGAATTTCTCAAGAGGATTTCGTGTTTTGCATCGGTTGTTGAATGGCAAGGCCTCAGAGTGTCTGTTTATTTATTGGTCCATTGTCTACTGGGAAATCTCCTGACTCTGGGTGGTTTTCATTTGCAGTTGCTGGGTCTTGATTTTGGTGTTTTATTGTTCTACTGGAATAATTACTACTGTTTTAGAGCAGTCTCACTAATAAAGGATGCATTGAAGAAATACATGAAAAAGGTACACTGATGATGTGGATGAGAAAACATTAACTGTGACTGTGAACATGCAGATATTGTGTAATAACAGTGCAACATATCTTTCATCTAGGTTTAACATTTGTTTCCATAGACTTAAAAGATATAGCCGTGTTAGTCTGTAGAATCAGTATGTAGAGAGATCTTGTAGCACCTTTGAGATTAACTGAAAGAAAGAAAAATTGGCAGCATGAGCTCTTGTAGACTTAAGTCTGCTTCCTCAGATGCACTTGATGGGGTGGACCTGGTTTTCCACTCCACCAAATGCATCTGAGGAAGGAGACGCCAGATAAGGTGTTATAAGACCTCTCCACATTTGTTTCCATAAATATTGTTGCTTTGTAAGGGGAAATGCAAGAATTCATTTGCGGTAGTTATAGGCTGTTCAGTTTTCTTGTTAAATTCTGATTCAGTAAAATAGACTTATTTACTAACTGTGGGGCTGTACAGATGAGAAGAAAGGGGTGGCCAGAGACAACAATCTGCTCCAACAATCTGCGAAACGCAGCTCATTTCTGCACCGCTGCCAAGTCATCATTAGCACCCTGGAGCGACATGATGTCTCTTGTTCGCCGCACAATTTGGACGCGGCGTACAAGGCACATCATCAGTGCACACACCATCTGAATATGCACATTCCCAAAATGGCACCAGGATAGCATGGAGCGTGCGGGCACTCCACTCTCCTGAGCCCTAATTTCGGCTCCAGGCCGCCACAAAGCGACCATCTGTACCAGGCCTAAATTTATATATAGACCCGTAGCACTGTTGTCTAAGTAGCTCATTACCTTGTATCATGCAGGCAGTGAGAAAGTGTGTGTGTACAGCCCAAGAACTATCTTATTTTTAGGGGCCATATTCTGAGGAAAGTAGTTGATTGTGTGGTCAGCAACTGGGCAGCTTTCCTGTCTTCCTTTCTGACACACAGGGCAGGATGGGGGAATGGTGGAGGCTGGTTATACGTCTTTCACCCTTGATCTCTTCTTCCTATTCAACTAATTAATTAATGAGCAGCGGGGAAGGGGATCTGTGAGGCTCTGCTGATCAGCTTTCTTTTCAGTCCACTGGTTACTGTAGGTGGGCCTGTAGGGGAGAGGGGAGATTAACTTTCCCTTCTTCATGATTTTTCTATACCAATATTATTCAACTGATCTGAAGCAAGAACCCATAGAGGGATGCCCACCCCTGGGAGAGAACTGGGAACTACCTGAAGGCCAGCTCTTTATTCCAAGAAATCTTTAAAGTAGAAAAGAGTTAGTAACACTTACTGTATATACTCATGTATAAGTCTAGAAATTTTAGTTCAAAAATTGACCCAGATAACCTGGGTCAACTTGTCCACAGGTCAATGTAAGTACAGTGTGTCCTTGCCTTACACGGGGATCCGTTCCAGATCCTGCTGCAAAGGCAAGTTCCGTGTGTGCTTGAGCCCCATTGAAACTAATGGGGCTTGTGCATGTGTGCAACGCACACCATGGGGACAAGCACCATTTAATATTAGTCATGCAGTTTTCAGTGTAAGATGAAAGCCGCATATGTCACACCCGCATATGACACGGGTACACTGTAGTCTACTTTTAACTCTTCTGAAATAAGGGACCATTCCCTGGTGAAAAACAAGAGTGCAGTCTGTCCTGGAAGCACTGACTCCCCCCTCGACTGTCTCACCCATCCAGCCTTTACTATATGCACAAAACAGTTATGCCTCCTGGAATTTTGTAAGTTCTTTGGCATTATTTTCCTTCATCCTTTAGAAATTTTCTTAATATGCTATTTACGTTTTACCCTCATCAATGGAGGATATCAAAATCCATAATTTTGGCCTCCAAACCTGCCCTTGGTTTATACATGAGATCAACTTATAGTTGAGTATATACGGTATTAGCTGAATTTGGCTCTTGGATAGGTTTCTTGGATTAGTATTCCATCCTTTAGGAAAATGATGGTGGTTTGCTTTGCAGACTTATGAGTTTGAGAAACATCACAAAACAGTCATATGCTAGTACCAGAAATAGGTGAGACAGTGACAATTATTCCAAAAGTAATTTTAGAAGTCTCTCAGACTAAGGCATTAGAAATGAAGTTTTCAAAATAGAATACTTTCCTAAAAAGCTAGTATAGGTGTATGACCTATCTAGTTCTTCTAGCTAAATTTGTAGGCCAAGGAATACTTTTGTAGTTCTATTTGCTTATACCCTTATGTTCACAGGAAAATCTTTTGACCGTGGAAAACTAGTTATGGGTTTGAATTAACATTTGAATCGTTTTTCTGCCTTTATTTCATCCGTAAACTACATCCAGAGCTGGCTGTTCTGGATCACCCCAACCCTGTGCACTTTTCTGCTATGCAATCTGGAGCAACTGCAAATTGTCAGTTCACTTCATACAAAACACTGTTTTTGTGGTATGACTTACTGTGTGTTCTTTGCAGGTTTTTTGCCTCCAATAACACCACCAGAGAGATTCTTTCTTTCTCAGCTGATGTTGGCACCCCCTCGGGAGCTGTTCAAAAAGACTCCACGACAGATTGCATCAATGGATGTAGGAAATATGGGCCAGTCTGTAGACATAAGTGGCCTTCAGCTGGCTTTGGCAGGTAAGAAACAGACTGTTCTTGCCACAGTTTGGCTGCTATACAGTGAAATGTGGAATCTGGATTTACTTCATTCTCAAATGATGGGAGTGTATGTATGTTAGATAGAAAGAATGGCTCGTTTCTTTGTGTGCCTGTCAGTTACTTGACTTTGAAAAGTACATGTTTAGAAGCCCTGCATGACTTAGAACATGCTGACTTCTGTGATCAGACCATTTATGGCATTTGGAAAATAGCTTTTCCATGCCAAATGGCATAATGATTACTTTTCCAATCCATAGTTATGTTGCCTTGCTTTTCTTTTTGGAAATGCTAAAAAGATAATTTCTTTCAAAAGCTATAGAAGGATGATTTAGGAGGAAAGATAAGGAAATGCCACTAAAACGGATGGGCAGCAGTAGTAGCTATCTCTTTGCTTGAATCATGGGAAAGGGGAGGGATAGAAGGAGGTGCTCTGACCATGCACACCTTTTTTGTTTTTTGCTGGGGCAAGTAATGATCACTGGAGGTGCATTGAGACTTTTTTTATATATCTGATCCTATAACAAGAGGGCCCATGGAGCTTGGAAGTGGCATATTGAGACCATCTCAGGCATCTTCTTTATCAGTCAAAACATTTCTATCCTATCTTATATCTGGAGGTCATAGGGCTGCTAACAGTAAAATACATTTAAACAGTAAATAATAAACTAAAAGACTAAAATGTATTCAGTCATTTCTCAGTTAAAATTTAGAACCTGTAAAAATAATACCAACTATAGCACATGTGCAAATTGGATAAAATCAAGTAGGCCACAAATCCAATAATAATAATAATAATAATAATAATAATAATAATAATAATAATAATAATAATAATAATAATAATAATAATTTATTTATTTATATGCCACCCAATCACTGGGAATCCGGGCGGCTTACAACAGAGGGGATAATAGACGGTTCCCTGCCCTCAGGCTTACGATCTAAAAGACATAAAAGCCATGTTTTGACTTGAGGTTGGAATGGCAAAAGTGTTGGTGCCGATTGGTCCACATGAAAAAAGAACATAGGGCTAAAAGTATCTCTTGATAAAATTTGATGCTCTTACTCTCCATATTGCAAAATATTCTTCACAATATGCATATTGTTTTTAAAAGTTTCATTTTGTTTCTTTTGGAATTGCACCACTTGTTTTTAACACTTAGAACCTATGATCAATTATGTGTCCTTGCCTGTGGAAAAAGGAAGAGTACTTTGGCAAAGTCCCCCCTTCAAGTACTAACTGTTTATTTGATAGAAGATTTTGTTGATTAAGGATCAGTGACCTGTAGTAGAACCAGTATTTTTCCAGCACTCTTCCTTTCAAATCAAAGCAGACTTCCTGGAATTGATTAATATGCACTCAACTACAGGTCCAGATGTTTTATTTTGAATAGTGAGGAGTGTTTTTCCCCTCCTAATGAAAATGTCTGTAAGGTCATATTTTGTCCTTTTTTGAAATTCTGTAATTGATTCTTTTTTATATTTGTTCAGAGCATGTTAAAGAAGCTTTATGTTCACGTGGATGAAAACTGCCCATATAGCTGGGGCTCCTCCCACATTTCAATCTGAAAAGATTAATAATCATCTCAAAATGTATCTTACTGTTGCAGCATTTTTTGTAAAAATAAAATATGTACTTTTGTGCACCTACTGTTTATATATAGCTTTTTAAACTTAGGGTATATATTCCACAGATTTATATATGATTGGCCTGCCGTCCAGCTTTACAGCTGTCTCAGACTGCTGCTGTGCTGAGCTTTCAAGACACTTAAAAACATTGCCGCATCAGTGGGAATCTGTCTTTACAGTATATGTCTAGAAAACAATGAGGATGCTGTCTGACCTTGCTTGTCTGTCTTTTAATCTGCATTGTCAAGCATTCCTCTGGTTCTCTGATTAGAACCTAAAGCTAAAAGTTCTCAAACCCAAATTCAATTTATAGAGCTAGTTTAAAAATTTCAGCAAGTTACGATAGTCTGGGGAAATAATCCTGTAGAATGTAAGAGAAGTTCCATAGTATGCTCATACTAGGAAAATGTTTGACTGTAAGATTCTTCTGTCACATTAGTATCCATCCACTTCCTTCAAGGTCAATTTTATTTACTACTCCTGCTGCTACTCATGGTAACTGGATTCCTAGATTTTACATTAAGTAAAAAATACACTGAATGTAATGTATTTTTCTCATATGATGGCCAAGATCCCATGTGTGTGTGAATCTGCACATGTAGTCCTGTGTCTTGCTGAGAGCTGTCAAGCCCCAAGAGGGATGCTGTTGCTGTTGCTTGTTAGTGGGAAAGGGTGGGGAGAGGCAATTCCAGATCACAGAGAAGCAGCTGGTCTCAATTTGGTTGTGGGAGAAGAAATGAGGATGCACTCTCAAATGGAGTGCACATGCCTTTTATTTCCTCCAAGAACTGAGTAGATGGATGGTATCAATTGCCTCCCCTTTCCCTTCCCTCTGGTAAGAAGGACCAGCATCAGCCCCTCCTGATGCTTGGTGCTGGTAGGTATGAGAAGCTTTTAGACAGTGCAGGGCAGGAGTGTAGCCCTCTTCACTCAGTCCAGAAACAGATTTATGCATGTATAAGGTGCACTTAGATGCATATAGACCCCTTAACAGGATGGTGACCTTTGTGTGTCTACTTTATTATGTATTGAAGAACCTAGGAATGCAAGAGTCTTGCCAATTATTACAAGTTTATAAGTAACATTTTGTTTAATTTTTAAATAAGTCTTCATTAGACCTTAAATCAGAGGAAGGTACGGTTGTTCCTGTGGTAAACCATGATGGTCCTGTGCAGCTGGCCCCATCAATGCTAAGTTTCCCACTTATTGCCATTCAGTAAATTGAGATTAGTAAATCTAGGTTTTGGGAGCAATGTTTTGTCTGGCCTTGAATTTTGAAAATATGGAAGGATTGTAAAACAAAAGTTTGTGTGCGTCTCTTAATTTTTGTTGATAATTGTATATATCTGTAGCCATTGGAGTCATAATATTTTCATTTCAACCTATCTGATTGCAGTAGGACAAGTATCAGAGTTGGAGGAAATTGCTGCATTTCCTTAGAGAAATCCAGGAGCTGGAAACTATTACATCTGAGGGAACAACAGAAAACAAGCTCTGCAAAGCTGCAGAAAGGTCTCAAAATATTAAGAGTCTCTGATTAAATTTATAGCTGTTGATGTTTCTTAGACGTATGAATACTGATTCATCAAGAAGTCCATTTTGAATATAAATTATTAAATCACCAATAGTATAAAATTGTTGGAAGTACAGTACTGTATTACCTCTAAAAACAAAGCATCATGAGAAGATTTCCCAGTTAAAGGTTGCAAGTCCTGTCCTTCTGGGAGCTAGATGAAAAAAATGAGTCTATTTTATTCAATCACAATGGTATAAGGTTGGAAGTGCTGTATTGTCTTAAAAAACAGAGCATCATGAGAAAATTTCCCAGTTGCAAGTTGCAAGTCCTATTCTTCTGGGGGCTAGATGAAAGAATGAGTTTTCATGGAACACACAGATTTCCTTTTGACATTTACTGCCTGCAGGCAGTGATGTAGAATAGTGGATAAATTTAATCCTCTTTGAATTGAGTTTTTCAAGATTGTATGTTCTGACATTGAGTTAAACCATTTTGTCTTCCAGAGCGTCAGTCTGAGCTGCCAACACAGAGTAAAGCAAGTTTTCCCAGCATTCTTAGTGACCCTGACCCAGATTCTTCAAATTCTGGTTTTGACAGTTCTGTTGCATCCCAAATCACTGAAGCTCTAGTGAGTGGACCAAAGCCACCTATTGAAAGTATGCATTACTATGTGATCTGCTATAGCATTCCTTTTATTTCAGTTTGTAATTCTATTGATTGCAACTCGTATTCAAAGTACTGTAATCAATATTTCTTGACTGCAGTATGCAAGATCAATGTCTGATGTTAGTATTTGCCAAGTAATATTTTTGATTTATGGGTTTTTTTTATACAGAAGACAATGTAGCTTCAAATATGTCCATGTTACTGAAATATCTGAATTGGATTGGCACATTTTACTTCTGGAGAGAGGATCATAGTTGCATCATTATAATTACATCCTACCGTCTATACTCAACTATCAGTCGGCATCATGTATAAGTCGAGGGTACATGTTGAGGTCAAAATTGGGAATTTTGGTATGACCTATGAATACATCAGCCATGGAATTCACTGGATGACCTTGGGCAAGCCCTACTCTCCCAGGGGAAGGCAAAGGCAACGGCAACCTCCCTCCAAACAAATCTTGCCATGAAAACCCTGTGAAAGATTCACTTTAGGGTCACCATAAGTTAAAATGACATGAAAGCACATAGTAACAACATTTGCAGTCAGTGAAATTCATACATACTTGGATCCTCATGTGGAAAAGAGGCAGTTCTGCAGTCCTCTAGGTAATATGTATCATGATATAAATTAAACAGGGAGTAATGTTATTAATCAGTGAAATACTGGATTATCTTAAGGGGATTATAGTTCTTACTGCTTGTAGTGAAAAATATTTTCTGTTTATTCCTAAAAGTTTTTCTGCACACTCAGTTTGTTTTTCAGGAATTTTTTTGATAGCTGTTTTCGTTTAATAGCACACTCAGGAAATTTATGCTGTTTATCAGCTACTCTAAGTAGTACAGCTTTTAAGGATGTTTGTGTCAATTGTAGTTCTGTGTCATTATCATATAAGAGCAGATAGGTGGTGTGTTGAGCTTGGAATTAGAACTGGATTTCTTTCTCTGGTGACTAGAGAGGGGTGAGCATAGGCTTCCTGTACCAGACAGTTTGAAATACTTGTAATATACAGTGGACCCTTGTTATACGCTGGGGTTTGGTTCCAAGATCCCCTGTTGATAACAAAATTTGTGTATGCTCAAGTCCCATTAAATATAATGACATAGCAAAATGGTGTCCCTTATAAAAATGGAAAATCAGGGTTTGATATTTAAAATTTATACTTTTTTTTTTGAATATTTTCAAATATTTCCAAATATGCTTAAATCTGCGTATAAGAAGGGACAACTGTATAAAAACATGGTAAATTGTGTCATTAGTTAACCATAGGCTATTTAGTATGATGGATATTTTTAGGAAGTCACTGAATATACATTTCTTCCCCCAGGCCACTTTCGACCAGAATTTATCCGACCACCACCTCCGCTCCACATTTGTGAAGATGAATTAGCTTGGTTAAACCCAATAGAACCAGATCATGCCATTCAGTGGGACAAGTCAATGTGTGTGAAAAACAGTGCTGGAGTGGAAATCAAGCGAATCATGGCCAAGGCATTCAAAAGTCCTTTGTCATCACAACAGCAGACACAGGTATGTATGACACTTGGCTAGCACATGTCAATTCCCTAGAAAACTGCAAAGAAAAAGTCTAAATTAAATCCACAAATGATGTATCTATGTACTTCTAATGTGCTGGTGTAGCATGCCAGGGCAAAAATTGCCCCCCACTGCCAGCATTGCTGCCTACTCCTGGTAAATGTGAAAGAACTGTGTAGATTCTAACATTTATTTTGCTATATCGTGTTAATACTTAGTGTTGGTTGCTTTTCTTCCTTTCATTTTTTAAAAATGCAGCTTCTTGGAGAATTGGAAAAAGACCCTAAGCTTGTTTATCATATTGGGCTCACACCTGCCAAATTACCTGACTTGGTGGAAAATAATCCTTTAGTTGCCATAGAAATGCTGCTTAAATTAATGCAGTCAAGTCAGATAACGGAATATTTTTCAGTCTTGGTCAACATGGATATGTCTCTACATTCAATGGAAGTTGTAAATCGGTATGTTTTCCCTATGTTACAGTGTGTTTTATAGGTGTATCTTAATTAAGCTAATTTGATTTTTTATGTGTGTTAGAAGCCAGCTTCCAGGATTCCATCACACTTTTATGCTAACAAGGAACAAGACCCAGGATGATGCATATAGAGGTGTAGGTCATTGCCTCCTGCTCAGTTCAGTGGGGCAAAATAAATGATTTGTAACCTGGAACAATGAGGATGGGGCTAATCCTTATCCCAGATAATGGAATCAGTAGCTGGTTGTAGGGGGAGGGAATTCAAGATGAGAAAATAAAGTCTATTTATTGGTTAGAACTATCAAGGTCCACTCAATATTAGTTATTCAACATTTCTTCCTTCCTAACTGAGTTAATTCCACAACAGGGCATATAATATATTTGATACATATGTTTAGAACAGTATGACAGTTAGCAAGGCCAAGTATTTTTTTTTAACAACTAGCTCTTGCAATTTATTTAAAGACTTTTAAAAAATTGAGGCAGAACAGAGTTACAGAAAAGAGGTGTAAGTTAAATGAAGAGTTGAAAAACATTACGCTAAAATAAAAGATCTTTACACGAAGAAACCATAATTAACCTAATAAGAATAATCATTATCTTTGTTTCCTTCCCCATGCAGAGCAATATCCCTTATTTGGGGATAGTGAAGGGATTTGGCTCATTCCCAGCCAAGACTATGAATTTATATAACTACCGTATTTTCTGGCATACAAGACGACTTTTAACCCATGAAAATGTTCTTCAAAGTTGGGGGTTGTCTTGTACGCCAGGTTAAGCCCCTGCTCCCACCTTCCCAGGCTCAGGCCTCCACAGAGGCCGGCAGTGAGCTCTGCGGCTGGCACAATCGTGGCCGGGCTGCTCCCTCCTTCCTGGCCTCTGAGGAGGCCAAGGCCTCCGCAGAAGCCGGGAAGGAGCATGCAGCCGGTGTGAGCACCACTGGCCTGCTCCCTCCTTGGATTTGGAAGAGGGGTAGTCTTATACAGCAAGTATATCCCAAACTCTATATTTTAACAAGAAAAGTTGGGAGTTGTCTTATACACCAGAAAATACGGTATTTCAGTCAGGTACCACCATAATTTAAAATAATAAACTCTTTTAATATTTTGAACAGGCTTACTACAGCAGTTGATCTTCCTCCAGAATTTATTCACCTGTATATCTCCAATTGTATTTCTACATGTGAACAAATTAAAGACAAATATATGCAGGTAGGTGTTGCATCAATTGTGCAGTGCACATTTTAGGTTAGTATAACAAACCTGGGGGAGTGGAAAGTCACATAGGCTTTTCTCAAATGTTACTGCATACTTAATGAAGGGCAAACCTTGAAGAATTTCAGGACTGATAATCCAGGCTTCTAAAAATATGAGAAGTATTTACAAAACCCTAGGCAGGGTTTTTACAAAGGAATTTGAGGTATTCACCCACTGTTTAAAAATCTAATGCTTCTGCCTCCTATATTCTTTTCATTTTAAGCCTCTAGAATCCAGAACTGAAATTCAGATAATCAGCCTTATGCTCCCTTATACAGTTTTAAAGATGTAGTCAACATGTTAATATAAAGGTGGCTTATTTCCAAAGTGTTGAAATAAAATATGCTGATTGAGCTTATTTCAAATTGAAGCTTTCAGTCACTGCCTACAGAAAATCTCTGGATAAATAACATTCTTGTATCTCCCTACAATTAAATGTTCCCCCAAATTAGTATCAATTAACCCAAAGAAAAAAAAATTAACAGGTGCATTCTGCAACCTTTATTGATTTGAAGAGTATACAGCTTGGTTCCTCTTAGATATGTCTCCCATTATACTAGTTAATGAGGATATGATAATTATTGGTCTAGTTAGTCAAGTCATATGGGATTTGTTTGTTTGTTTCAGAACCGGCTGGTACGCCTTGTTTGTGTCTTCCTACAATCCTTGATTCGGAACAAGATCATTAATGTACAGGACTTGTTTATAGAGGTACAAGCATTTTGTATTGAATTCAGTCGGATAAGAGAAGCAGCTGGCCTTTTTCGATTGCTGAAGACACTTGACACTGGTGAAAATCCTTCAGACACAAAGACTTCAAAATAAGACTTTCAAAGAATGGTGTTTTTTTTATTGGATTAGGATGTTGTAAAAATTCTGTATAGTTGACTCTTGCTTGCAATTAAGATGCTATTTGTGCTGTATTAAATGCTTTTGTTTTGGATAAGTTTGAATCCTGGCATACATCTATGAGTATCCATTGGTGACCTTGATCAGGTTGCCACACTAGCCTAAACTTTCATTATGGTGGCAAAATTAAAACTAGATGGAAACAGCAACGGTGAGTAATTAATCAGTATTACTGGGGTACTCAGAGCTAAAGTATAAAACTGTCCCCCATCAAGGAATGGTGGAAGCCTGCATTGTTTCCACGTCCAGTCCAATTTGGAAAACCAATTGCATGTGGTTAATCACACCTTAAAATGTTTATGAGTGACAACTTTTAGCAAGAAGTATTAGTATTTCTCTGGATTATCCCAGTCTTGTCAAAGCAAGTAACATCCCACCCACCCTGATTTTGTACAACACATTTTGTAGTCATCTTCTTTCTTAAAGAGCTTCTCACTAAACAGGCCTGTTCTGCAGGGGTGTATGTACAGTGGAACCTCACCATACGCGGGGGATCCGTTCCGGATCCCGCCATGTATGGCGATTTCCGCCTATGCTTGAGCCCCATTGTAAACAATGGGGCTCATGCATGGTGGCGCGGAGGTGCGCAGGGCGCACGCACCCATTCAACTGGGACACGCCCCCCGCGCGCGCCCAGTGGCTTGAGCGCATACACTCAAAGCCATGTAAAAAAAGTCCGCGTATGCGGAGGCCCCACTGTATTTCGTATTCAGAAGAAATTAAGGAGAAGGAAAGGTGCATCACAAATCTAGAGTGTTCTGATAGTTTTGACAGATGGACAAAATGGTTCTTAGTTTGATGCAACAGAATTGTATTTGAGTAGGGAGGACCAGAGGGGAACTGCAGATGGTAAAGGAATAGCTCCCCTTTTCTCTCACACTCTTAAAAAGCATTGGTCAGACTAAAAATTATTTAGTAAAATTGGCACTCCATTGTAGCCAGCTGCTTGAGGTTGCAGCATATCACCATCTGGAGTGCTCAGGGAAACAGACTGGAACAATTGATATGCAGGCTGTTCCATTTAAAAGCTAAAAACCAAGAATAAGATCTGGAAAGGTGACAATGTATTTCATGAACCAGCTATCTATTCCATTCCAAGCTAAAGCATCAAAATACAAAACCCTTCAAAGACTGGGATGTATGCATCAGTGCTATTCTGAGTGGTGGTCTGTGCCCCATATCCAGGAGACTGAAAATGTAGCAAATATGATACAATTTTCTGGCATGTGAGTTTTGGTAGCTATGCTTTCACATGACTGTGTGACACATGATTATTCTGGGCAAGCTATACCAAGCAGGGACTTAAAAAAACATACATACTTTAAAAATATGGAAAGTGAAACTGCTCCAACATTTAATAAATTAAAAGTCTCCTCAAATTCAGAACAATGCTAGTCATCAAGGGTGCTTTAAGAATCAGTTTTGAATAGGACCAGATACTGAAAGTTTGATCTAATAGCTAATTTGTTGAAACTTAAATATATCTTTTCCACTCACCAGAACAAACCACATTCAGAAAGCTTTAATATCTTCCAAATGTTTTGCAGCCAAGTGTCTTCAGAAAGTAGACATTCAAAATGGAGCAGAGTCAACTGGGTAACTTTTATTAAAGTTTGTTTAGATCGTGTAAATTTGAACATTAAAAACATTTTATATTAAATCTCATCCACAGGGTTTACTTATGAAAATATGTTGATGTCTACTGTGAGACAACAGTCCAGGCAATTTATTCTGTTTTGGGGCATACACTGAAGTCTTCAGGGAAGATGCATTTTTCCAGTCAGTGCCTAAATCAAGCTTGCATGGAAAAGTCCCTGAACAGTTAGAAGTACCTAGATGGGGAGGACAAATAACACAATTTACATACTGTGGAAAGTTGATGTTAAAAAAAACTTTTTTAAAATTGCTGAAGCCATTCAATAATCCAGAGATACAGGTTTGGATCCTAAGATTTCAGTAAACCCTTTTCTCCTCAAGAAAAATGTGCTGCCACATTACACTAATAGGAAACTGGGGGAGAGATGGATAATTTTCACAGATTCTGCCCTCCAGCTATAGCTCTCTGTAGAAAAGAAATGCAAAACAGTTGCCTTCCTCACTTTAGTGTAGGAGCTTTGTCTAGATCCAGGATGTTAATGTAATATAATCTTCAAGTCTAATAAAAATGTGAAGTTGAAGGCTTTCATGGCTGGCATCCATAGTTTTTTGTGGTTTTTTTGGGCTATGTGGCCATGTTCTAGAAGAGTTTATTCCTGACATTTCGCCAGCATCTGTGGCTGGCATCTTCAGGCAAGCATTCTCTGAAGATGCCAGCCTCAGATGCTGGCAAAATGTCAGGAACAAAATCTTCTAGAACATGGCCACATAGCCCGAAAAAAACACAAAAAACTATCCAATAAAAAGGGAAACCAACAACATACTATTAATTTATGACATTACTATTCTTCAAAAACAACTAGAAGTATTCATGCTTGGTAGTATCTTCAACAGTAACAAACTAATCTTGGGGACAGTAAACTAGGCAACAGTAAAATGGTCCAATACTTGATGTGCCAGGACAACTCACTGCAAACATGTGAAAGCACTGAGGTCAGACAAAAAGTCGCTTCAGGAGTTTTGTCATCATGCCTTTAGAGAGAAAACTGTTCACAGGCACTGCAATTCGGCCTTTTTTGTCATCACTCCTCAGCAACAAGTCACCAAACTTAGAGAATGATAGCAGCTCCTCCCAGACAGACTTCAAATCATTTTGTCAACATTCAGAGTGGGATTATATTTCTAAAAATCTAGATTCAGAAGTCTAGAAACAAGTACTTTTAACTGTTTTAATTGGTCTGTCTAGGCTTGGGAATGGAATAAGGACAGAAGTGCAAGAATATGTGGAGAACTGGGACCAGTTCAACCACAATTATATGTGGTGGAAACCAAACAGTACATGGCACTAAAGTCTTATTCCACTTCCATTTGAAACAATTACATTTTCTGCCTTTATTATATTTGAAGTTCCCTACATACTACTGTGTTACTATGCATCTGCCAGTATACCAGCTGTCCAAAAACACACTAAGGGTCCATACAGACAGGCCAAAATAAAGCTGCTTCAGGTCACTTTGGAAGTATGCTGTTTAAGTGACACACACATCTTAAGAAGCCAGAAGCTGTGTGGCTTTGGTGGAGCTTCTGGCCTCTCAGGACACATGCATCATTTAAACAGCATACCTCTATAGTGACCAGAACCAGCTTTATTTTCTCCAGTCTGTATGGGTTCAAAGCTTTTCAGGAAGGCTTATTCAAAGAGGAACAGGTTGAGCAACAACTATACTGTGCATACAACTCTGCTTCAGTTTTGCCAGGTTCTATATGCTGCTCCCCAAATATTTTTTTAAACCCTGGAAAAAAGTATTAAGTATAGGATGCCTTACATAATTTAATTTATTCCAAGGATAAATTATTAATACTCACCAAATTGCCTTCTCCAAGGCAGGTGCTGCATTGCAAATGTCAGAAAGGGTCTGGAGATGAATCAAGATAACGACCAGCCAGCTCCTTGATACTAGGCCAATTAAGATATTCTAGAAACAACTACAAGTAAAACTCTACTTCTTGTAACAGATAAAGAGAAAGGAGAATTACTGAACGCCCAGCAACAGATCCTTATTGAAGACATGGCAAGTAGCTCAACCATTCAACAGCAGATCCTTTCTTGAAGGCATAGCAAGTCATGACATGTTCCACTTTGTGAAATGCTAAGGTGCAGACCTTGCTGAAGTCACTGTTGCTAGTTAAACGGCTTCCCTCAAAAAAGGCAGCAAATTCTTCAGAATATTTTGGAAAGAGACTTATCAGGAGCATATGTCACCTCATATTTGAACTGTTCCATGTTTGTGAAGATCTTGTCTTGGACATTCTTCGAACATACTTCTCCATTTTACATAGCAGATTGCATACTTTCTCAGACATTTCAAGTACTTTAACAAATATCTATTCTTATACATTTATAAAATTTAACTTAATAACCCCATACATTCATTTATAATAACACTGGAATCCTAAAAAAATATTTGACATTTAATAAAACTATAAATACACAATTCACCATTTTCCTTAGACCTTCTTTTATGGAATTGCCTGAAGGAAGAAGTAAAATTTAACTAGTGCAGTGACACTTATTTTAATATAATTCACTTCAGGCTCAGTGCTTTTCAAATGTTTCATAAAGGCACTATGCTACGGATTGAGCAAGATAGTATAAACTAATTACTACCCTGGGCACTCTTCTAATAGGCATCTAATAAACCTTAGTATAAGAAACAGGTAAACAATGTTCACTTCACAAACATTCCAATACCATATTTGGATAGAGCAATATTCAGAAGAAGCAACCAGGGCAGGACGAAGATTGGTTTAAATTAAAGTATATGCCATATAATTGATATTGTGGATGTTTTCTCTTACATTGCTCTAGGCATAAATACATGGAATATCTAACTGAGCAGGATAATGTAAATTACTAACTTCTTAAAAGTAGGCAATTTAAGGGTCATTCATTTTCTTTAACAAGTATGTAGCAAAAGCAAGTATGTGGCTTTCAAGTCCATTGTAATGTTCTGATGTTTTAGAGGTCTATACTACATAATCAACACACCTTTAAAAAAAGACCACCAGTGGTATCTATATGCTACATGTAATATAATATAAATATGTTTAATTGTTAAACTGTTTCTTTGTGCATCTTCGAGGAATGATCTTTTTAATGCTCTCTAGCAATTTGTTCCTTTTCAGTGAGATTTCTGTGTCTTTGAGAACAAAACAGATTCTCTTCACACAGGTGTCTGTACCCACAAACCAAAAGAACCAAACTCTTAATTACAGGAGTTACAAAGGAACTGTAGAAAAATAATAATAAGTTCAACTTGTGCCATTAAAAAGCTAACATATCTTTAGATATTTTCCTTCTGCTCTCCAGTCTGTTGCAGCTCCCATTCTTTGATAAAAATCAGAACAGGGTTATGGTATGTATAGGGTACAAAACTCTTACTTATCAGCCCTTTAAAAACAGAATTATAAAAGCAAGACATTTCTTAGGCTATAGATACTAGTCCATACCATTTAAATAAAAATAAAATGGTCTTCAGCTCTTAGTTCAAGTCTGTAAAGGTTTCATTAAGCATTTCCACAAGGCAGTTGTTCTTCACGTGGACTATCTTTACAAGTTGTTTCTAAAAAAATAAAAATAAGAACTTTCATGCTCCACTGTCTATATTATAGGCATTACAAATAATATATGTTTACTCATTTCATTAAAAAATTAACAGGAAACATGTTAATGACAGCTTTAAGCTGGACACAATTTACACTAAGAGGAACATTCCAATTTAGTTCATGACCAGTAATCAAGTCAGCAGAAGGAAAGGTAAAGAAATACAGTCCTGTAGTAAGGAAAAAAAATATTGGCCAGGATTATTCATTTTCCCCCTAAAATTTAGTCCCCTGCTCTCCAGAGTTTCTCCCATCCTCAGCGTGAGCCCCTATTCCCACAAAAGTCACATACCCTGTTAAGCACCATTTCTATATATCTTTACAGTTGTTTTTTCTACAAGAGAAACAGCAATATGCTTAAAACCAGGGGTAGGCAATCTGCGGTCCACGGGCCGGATGCGGCCCGGCAAGGCCTTGGGCCTCAGCCCGGTCCTGCCGCCGATTGCCGCTGGGGCCTTTGGGGGGCGATTGTCTAGAGAAGCCTCAGAAACATGCATTTATCTTAACATTTTTTAAAAAATCAGCAAATTTTTTCACGTGTCCTCCATTTTTTATTTAAAAAGTGCCCTCCATTTGAAAATTGTCTTACGTTTTTTTTTTTAAAAAAAATTATTTAATTATTTATTTTTTGGCTTCGGCCCCCCAATTGTCTGAGGGACAGCTACCCGGCCCCCGGCTCAAAAGGGTTGCCTACCCCTGCTTAAAACCAATCATTTTCTATCAGAATTCAGTTACATTTTTTGGTTGTACAAGCTGGACATACTACACTTGCCTAATCAACTGCATAAGCCCATAATTAGATGTCACAAATACACTAGTTATGCTGACAGAATGACAGAGAGGGCATGCAGGTGGACCCAAAGGAGCGGTACACAGCTACTGTAGTGCCGATTGCGCTGGGATCATGGCAACCACACGGGCCTGCTCCCAATACAGGCCGCAGGGATGGTCCTGACTGGGCCACTTGCAGGGGCGGATTATATCTGCTCCTTTTTGCCCTGGCCTCAGGGCAGCTTCAGGCCACGTTTGGGGTTGTGTGTTGTGTAAATGGCATGTCTCCAACACAGCTTGAAGGCGCATAATTTGGCCCGCCTGTTTCAGGCCACAGTCATCATGCATGCATAATGCAGGGCAGAATACGTCTAAAGATAATCACATGACAATTTAATACATTGAAAAACAACAGTGGAACAGTGTTGTACACTGACAGGGAGAGTATAGAAGTTGATTTCCTCAGTCATTCAAGTTAGATTGAATACACAACATTTTAGTGCATCCACTAGTACAATTTTAAACTTGTAGTTTCTTTTCCAAAGTTTCAACTCCTAGAAAAACATTTTGCAAGGTTACTTACCAAGTAAAGCTGTTGTTTCACCTGCCTCCTCTTTTAAACTGTTCCTATTTACTGCAGATTGCTCAGTAGAAGATGCTGATGATTCACTTGTTTCATTTCTGCCCTCTTCTTGTATAGCAATACTCCAACTCTCAGCTGATATGCTGCCACTTACAGATTCAGGCACTGTAGCTTCAAGTACTTCTTTAGGTGCTCCCTTTAAAGTTGAAGAAAAATAGCATTAATCTCTAAAATAAATATTGGAAAGGAGGCTAAAGCGAAGAGGTTAAAATAATTTATCAAGAAGAAACAAGCTCTTTAATCAAAGCAATAATTTCCTGATTCCTTTCCTAACTATAGTATGGTCAAGAATGAAGACTGGAACATGACACAGAGGAGACTAGGTGGTCCAAATGCTTCCTATTTATACTAATTCTATAATTAGTAATTTAAGTAATTCTTCAAGTAAAGAAAGGGAGAGAGGGAAGACGGCCTACTGTCTCTAATAAACTTATTAACAGGGACAAGCTTAGTTCCATCCTAAAGTGACAGATACCCTTTATGGAAGAAAGTGCTATACTAAAAACCATAGTTAACCACAATAAAAGAAAGACGACCTCCTAAAAAGATTTTACTATTTTTTGGGGGGGGGGGGGGCAAACAGACAGGCCAAAATAAAAGCTGCTCTGGGTCAATTGGAGGTATGCTGTTTAAATGAACATGCATCTTAAGAGGCCAGAAGCTGCACCAAAGCCACGCTCCAGTCTTAGGACTGGAGCGTGGCTTTGGCATAGTTTCCGCTTCTTATGACGCATGCATCATTTAAACAGCATTGTCCAAAATGACCCGAAACAGATTTATTTTGGCCTGTCTGTCTGGGCCCTTTCTGCTTCCAACATAAGGGAATATGCAGCAATTAATGAGTTTAAAAATGAGCTACAGATCCAACCATCCTACACTTGATACAGCATCTTCTAGGATGTGTGCTTTTCAAATACAGTGTGTGATCTGAACAGCTCACATTCCTGCAGGTGTACAATTAGCATGACAAAAAGAAGAGTTCTAGCCTCCTATGCCAACTTCTAATCAGGTAGAAACTGATAACCTCCTTACAAAAAAAAAAAAAAAAGGGGGGGGGGAGGCCTACTGGTGGGGGATGAATGGAAGCAAACGGGTTATCTGACCAGCAGTTTACAATTTGTGTTTGGCTTGGCCATTGTCAAGTTTTATATATTCACATTTCAAGTTTCTGCTGAAGAAGTGCTAATGGCATGTCTCATTGAAATTCTGGCAGACTTGAATCCAGTAGAACTACAGGCTAGATACTACTTCTTGAAAAACAGGTACTCTGCCAGGGCCAACAAAGGACAGAATGTTTAAAGAAGTACATATATTAGCTAGTACCATATAGGATGTCAATATACTGTACTCAGTTTCACAACATACCCAATATCCTAGAGCTTTGATGACATCTAGTTTACACATAGGACATGTTCTGTGCTCCAATAACCAGGGATCAATGCAGTGCCTATGGAAGACATGTCTGAAAATAGAGACAGTACTTTTAAAATCAAGTACAGAATACCTCTAACGTTGAACTCACATTTACATAATTCAATGTAATTAAAACTACAAAAAGTAATAACAAAAGGCTTAGTATATAGGAAAGATCTTTAAAATTAAACGTGGTAATATCAGCCTAGGACTCAGCAAAGCACTGTATACTATGGATTTATTTGTCAAAATACTGACTCAGCTAAAATAAATTGCTCTCATTGCAAAATACAACACTTAGAGAAAAACGTATAATTTTTATGGATATAAAGCCCATAGTGACAACACTTGATAAAATCAAGAAAGTCCCATGCAGAAGTAGGATTAGCTTGCATGCTGAGCACAGAAATAGCTGCTTGTTTCAGCAACTCATCACATTGCACCCCCTCAATACATTATTCTGGATATTCCCAGAATGACAGGATGATTCTTTAGGGATGCAAGTGGCTGAGGTAGGGAAGACAGGAAAACCATCTATATGTCATTTTCAGTTCTCAGTATAAAGCAGATATAGTGAACTGTTTTTCCTCTGAGAGGAGCACTTCATTTTGAAAAAAACTATGAGGAATAGAGATATTAGCTGTGGGTGGGACTAAACTCAAAAGAAAGCAGGGCCCATGCGTGTATGTAAATCCCCAATGTGTGATGCAGAGACCATGATGAAGAAGGAAGCAAGCTCATTCATCATTTATGCCACAAATTACTCTAGATACAAATCATTTTGGTAGTGATATAAACTACCGTTAACATTCTCTACCTCTTACACACCCAGTTAATTCATAAGAAGCTGCCCACTAAATGAGAATAAGATTCTGAAACACTCGAATGGAAAAACTATGCATTCTAAATCTATTAAATAGATCATTTACTATTTATAATGTATTTTTGCCTCCCATCCAGGCATTTTCACTGCATTAAAAAAAAGAGTTCCACAACAGTTTATGTTTAAAACACAGAAGCTCAATATTCAAACTATACAAACACTTAACATAGCCAGTACCATACAAAACAGCCACATTATTTACATACTTTGACTTCTATATACTTGATTAAACTATAAAGCAGAAAACACCTACAGTACAATGTAGTTCTACATTCTAAATAGACTGAAGACTGGATATTTTCATGCAATTTGTTCAATATTTCTGAGGAAAAAGATATCTTGAAGCAAAATAATTCTTGTAGTTTTAATATGCTTACTTGCAAGGCAAGATTCGAACTGTATCTTTTGGTTTATAGTTTTCAATGCATACAGCACAATTTTCTGCATCCACATCCAAACCCTTAAAAAGAAAGAAAAGCCTTTTATTTAAGCATGGCAGCAATAAAGACTATCCTTAATCTGAGATAAACCCAGGTTCCAATTTGAAAGATTCTGATAGTATAGTGCGCCTGTGTCATATGTGGGAGCGCTATATGGGGCTTTCAGCATATGCTGAAAGCCGTGCGGGAGTGCGCAAGACGGCACGTCCAACTGCAACTAATGGAGTGTGTGCCCATGGGGCTTGAGCATATGCAGTATTTGCTTTACGTGGCCGAGTCTGGAATGGATGCCCTGCGTAAAGCAAGGGCAGACTGTATAAGAATCTGAATCTTCTTAGCTAATTGTTTGATAAGAAGCAGTGAAAGCTTTCGTTCGGATTTCCAAACAAGGATTTGTGAAAAAATGAACTATAATAGATGACTGCAGGAAGACACACTTTGTGTGTCTTCA
Source organism: Sceloporus undulatus (assembly GCF_019175285.1). Lineage (NCBI taxonomy): Eukaryota > Metazoa > Chordata > Lepidosauria > Squamata > Phrynosomatidae > Sceloporus > Sceloporus undulatus. The sequence continues at coordinate 101,555,770 of NC_056524.1, forward strand.
GATATACTGATTAATGTAATTTGAAACACTACAGGTCTGTTAGTAACAGTAAACAAAAAGAACAAGAAGAAAGAAAATAAACAAAAAGACTTAAAACAGATTTTGCCAGAGCAAATCTAAAGAGAGGTTCTATGAAGTACCACCCCTGGGACAGATGAAGTAGAATTGAAAGGCAGTGGAGGAGGCTGGCATTGCAAAACAAGCATCTACATCTAGAAAGTTCTGGAGTTGTGCTGTGTGCAGATCCCATATGTGTGATGGACCAGAGATCATGATGAGGAAGGAAAGAGAGCTGAGTCGGAAACTATTTTTTTGTTTTGTTTAAAGAACTTGCATAATTCACAGTTTAAGACTGTAACCACTTTTGTTAAGTCCACTTTGACTACACAAACAGCGGAAGATCCGGAAGACAAATTAAAATGGAGTTGGAGTATGTGATAAAGATGGACCATATTCCAGTATTTAATTTAGCTTTTTTATTTATACTAAATGTTTCATTTCTCCACCCCTTTTAGGTTTACTTCCAATAGGCAAGTAACACAGTAGTGTTTCCAATCCTTTGTAAAACTCAGGTCCGTGAATTTTAAACTATTCCTAGATACAAGTTGTTTTTTCTAATCTTTATTTGTGTTTTGCCTTGCATAACTGTGTAAAACCAATGAGAAATGGAGAAATCCTCTCTTTTCCTGCAAGTTGAACAACTGCAAAACACCCACAGCAGATTGCTACTGATGCATTTTTGCTTAAGGTCTATACACAGGAATCTGAGGAGCGATAATACCGCCAACAAGTGGCATACTAGCGCCGATTCTAGGGTTAGGGACTGCGTGACAACCGCACAGTTCCTAACCCTAGAACATATGGGCGGTGTAGCAATGGCAGTTCCCTGTGTATATGGGTGCCCCACCATTGTTACGTAAACGCCACGTGGCGCTTACATAATAAATGAGCCAGTGACACACCTATTACACCGCCCCTGCAGCTTAAAAAGAACCCACTTTTTCCTCTACAGGGAAGCCGCGCTGTTTGGCGGCTGCATATTCCCTCCGGAGGAATATAGGCCGCCGGCAGGCCGCCCTTTTTGGGTGGTCTGTCCCAGGCCTGAGTTTGCTCCCTTCCCTGTTACAAAGTGGATGTGAGAACTTTTGCAAGAACCAATTATTTATTTTTCTTGAAGTTAAAGTTTTCCCTCTTGCGCTACAAAAATTGAGACAGATGATTTTCCATGCAACTTCTGTGTTTCCTTTATGACATATTTCATATTTTAGTTGTCTTAGATAGTACATCTAACCCACTGTAAGGGCTCTGCTTATTGGTTAGTTTTAAAATAAGTTTCAGGGACCCTCTGTACTGTTTAACATTGAAAACACCTTTTCAAAACGAGAAGCAGATTTCCAGACATACTTCTATTCTTGCGGGGAGGGGCGGCATTTCTTATGGTCCCTACAAGATTCTTCTATCCTCCACAGCTACTCACCCCAACCCAAACTTTTAAAACAAACATCTAAACTAAAATTTTAAAACAAACAAACAAGAGACATTTCAAAGTAAATACGAAATTCCATGTAAGACAAAATGGGCAAGCTTCTGGAAAAGATAATTTAGGTATGCCCAATAACATTGGCATATTCACTGTTACTACTGGGACTCACAAGAATTATTTAACAGCCCCACCCCTCATGTTTTTTAAAATGATCCTTAGTTTTTAAACAGGTCTGACATATATCATTCGGTATGTCATGGGGCTTCCATTCCTATGCTCCCTTGAATGCTATGTCATTTTTAATATGTGATTTTTAGACTGCAGCAATCTCTGTATGTGTGTGTATATCGCAACTGTCCAATAAACTTCATTTTATGAAACTGTACTAAGGAAGGAAGGAAGTGACAAAAACCCCTGTAAGTATTCTTTGCCTAAGAAAACCTTATGAAATTCGTAGGGTCATCTTAAATGGATAGGTGACTTGGACACACACAACTTCTCACCCAACATTATTATGACCAAAATTACCTTATCTTCAGGCTTAACAACATGTAGTGATAGGTGGCCAATTGCTTTCATTGTTTCTTCTCTGTAGCTCTTAAAAAAAGTAATTTAGGTTAGCAATCCAAATTCAATGATATTTTATGAAGATACATTTGAAGTATTGAGAAATCTAGGTACTCCAATGATTTAAAATTTAGCAGTTCTATAGTAAAGGGTTCAAAGGCTATATTATACTGATGATTTTCAGTGTGTATAGTCAGAGCATAGATGAACAAAAGTAAAATTCACCGAATGATATCAATAACTTCTCTAGTATTTTCTTTTCTACTGAATAGACTTTTTTCACTGTAACATATTTGGACAGTCAGATTATTTGTTCAAATGCAGCAATTCATTCTCACTTGTGACTACTGCAGCAAGGTACAGTCTTTTAAGAATACTACCCTTCAATTTATACTAACAATGAAACAAATTAAGGCACTCTTTATCTCATGTTTGATATCATACTACATCATAGCAAAACAACAACAAACAAAAACAAAAAAACCCCATGTATTACTAAGCAAAGTGATCTCAGGGTTGTATGTTTGAAACCTTCTAACAGTCAAGATTAAGAGAATGATTTTGTCATCAGTTCTGTCATGCAGGCTATAGTTATCTTATACTATCTCTTTAAAGTAAGCTTAAAATCTTCCCCAAGTAATCATGCAAATTCACACAAACACAATAAACATAAACATGATCTATCCTTAGAGGCTTCATTGAGCTGCATTAGGCCCTCCAAGGAGCCATCACTTAAGCAGACAGGTAACTGCATACAAAAGTTCAGGTCTTTCTGAAGTATCCATGTAACAGTCACCACAGTACCATTGCTAGCTGTTCAGTACAACAACAATAACATAACCTGCACTAGTGAAGGCAAGCTTGAAAGCTGCTTTAAAAAGGCATTCAGTCAGTAATTCTAACTCAGTCCTGATCTAAGATGTAGTGTGCTTCAGGCAATCAAACCTCCAACACAAACCGGTGTAATATCATTGTTCATTCATGATAATGCTAGCATTTCAGCAAACCTTTTAGTAGAAGACACAAAACAGCAAGTGAAAGGAAAGTTGTCAGCTTAATTGGAATTACTAACTCCCATAAACTGTAAGGAAGGGATGAGATTAAGGAAAGAAATATGGAGAAAGGAAACCAATCAAGGTGAAGAGGGGGGAAGAGAGTTTAACATGTAGTATATTATGAAACAGAAAACAGATGGTATATCTACACTGTAATAATAATGCAATTTGACACCATGTTAACTACCACAGTTCCATTCTACAAAATCACGGGATTCACAGTTTTTTGTGGCACCAGCATTCTTTGAGGCTAAATAACTTTTCAATCTACAAATCCCAGGATTCCATAGGATGGAGCTACAGCATTTAAAGTGGGAAAAGGGCAGCTGAGACTTATTAAACACATGAAGCTTTCCCATCACACCACCTTGCCAGCAAAAGCTTCATTGGGAAGAAAAGCAATGGATGAAGTGTCAAAGGTTGGTTTCCTGTACTGATTTGAATTAGGCTGTTTTTTTAGCCATAGACTTCTAGTACACTGTCATTAAATAACTTATGAACTTGTGAAATTGAAGCCTTTTATGGTCAGCATCCATAGTTTTTTGGGCTATGTGGCCATGTTCTAGAAGAGTTTATTTCTGACGTTTCACCAGCATCTGTGGCTGGCATCTTCAGAGAATGCTGGCATGGAAGAGAGCTGAATGCACACACACACACACACACACACTGTGACCCTGGGTAGGGAGGAGTGATTTCCATGTTGATCTGTGTATCGTTCTGTTGTTGATGGTAGGGCCTCAGAGTAGGAGGATATGCAGAGGATTAGTGTCTGCTAATTGGTGATCATTATCTGCTGGGAAAGCCCCTGGCCCTGGGTGGTTTCTCATTTGCATTTGCTGAGTCCTGATTTTCAGGACTGGTAGCCAACTTTGAACTTTGTTCACTTTAAGGGTTTCTTCTTTCCGATTGAAATTATCCAGATGTTTATAGATTTCAATGGCTTCCCTGTGCATTCTGACCTGATAGTTGTTGGCATGGTCCAGAATTTCAGTGGCGCTTTACACACCGCCCAGAAGGGCGGTCTGAAAAGTGCCTTCATTTGCTGCGTGGAGGAGCCTCAGCGGCCAAATTGCGCAGCTCCTCCACGCAGCAAAAAAGAAACTGCAAAATGCAGCTTCTTCTTGCGGCGCACTAATGACGCTGCAAGGCGCCAATGGTGCACTCACGTCATTAACGCCGTGCGAACGCTAAGCGTCCGCTATGTCAAGATGGCGGCGCCTGTGTAGAATGGGCACTGCCATTTTGTACGCACTGAGCGTGTACTAGAGTTAGGGGCATCCAGAAAGGACGCCCCTTTCTAACCCTAGTACGTGCTGAGCACATACTAGGGTGCCCATTTGTAACAGGCCAGTGTTATCAAACAGTATTTTATGCCCAGGATGGCTTATAATGTGTTCTGCTACTGCTGATTTTTCCGACTGACTCAGTCTGCTGTGCTTCTCATGTTACTTGATTCGTGTTTGTACACTGCATTTGGTGGTCCCTATGTAGACTTGTCCACAACTGCATGGAATGCGGTAAACTCCTGCGGCTGTGAGAAGGTCCCTCTTGTCCTTCACTGAGTGAAGCATTTGCTGGATTTTCTTGGTTGGTTTGTAAACCATTTGGAAGTTATGTTTCCTCACCAGTTTCCCTTTTCTGTCTGTGACTCCTTTGATGTATGGAGTCACATGGCCACATAGCCCAAAACCCCCCACAAAAAATAAATAACTTGGTTTTGTCTCTAAGACATGCAGGGGTAGAATTAGAACAATTGCTTTCATCACCTAAAGACAATCTCAGTTCTAGTTCAAAACACTAATTTGAATAGCAAATGCAATTCGGGTATATCTAGTTCTGGAAACAAGTTACACCAGATACTCATAGGCAGCATAAGTCGCTATTAAGAAACTTATTCAGGCCAATTTGCATTTATAGACAAGAAGATACAAATGTTGCTATACAACATTTCATTTATCCATTCATTTAATATTTGCTTATTATCAAACATCTTTCACAGACAGAAATAAGAGAATCATCACTAATAATTACCTGGTTTCTATAATGTGATCCAGTATAGAGGAAGCGTTGTATATAAAAAAATATAAGCCATGCTAAAGATATAATCATCATGGTGATAAATGCAATTGCTACGAACACAACTGACTGTCCACTGATATATTCTTGTACATGTTGTTTACCAACACCAATAGTCATTTTCACTGGAATTCCTCTTCGCACTGGCTCCAAGATCTCCATTCCTTTTGGGTACCCAACCATAATTACAACTGTATTGCCAGTACCTGTAGGAGGAGGAAAAAAACAGACATCAAATGGGCGCTTTTTTAACAAAAGAATAAAATCCAAGCCACTTTACATAGTTAAGTAATTAAGAGCTAGGCCAGGGCCTAAAGACACTGATCCTGGAAGCTACTTGGATGGGACACTGCCAATGAATACCAAGTGCTGTACAGTAGGCTATATTTCAGAGGAAGGAACTGGTAAAATCACCTCTAAGTATTCCTTGCCTAAAAAAAAATCCTATGAAATTCCCGGAGTCTCCATAAATTGACAAGCAACATGAACACACACACACACACACACACACACAAATAAATGAGCTGCTCTTGCTTATTTCTCCTCTTAAGATCTCTTGATCCTAAGTATGTGGCTAGGAGAAAAGGAAGGAATAGGAGAAGACAAGTAAATATTCCTTCAAGAACTGTCACTCTCTTCCACTTCAATGAAGAGGGCAAAACCCCTTTCAACTCCTTTTTTAAAAAATACTTAGAAAATAAGAGTCTTTGCACTCTAAAAAGTATTCAACACATTGGCTGGCATCCTGTTGGTTAGTCCCAACTAGAGTATAGCCATTCAGTCAATGTTGGATCAACATGTAGATAAATCTCAGTTGGTATATTCTAGTCAAGATTTAGGCCATTGTCTCTTGATAGCCAGCACAACATAAATGATTTGAGCACTGGGTTCTGGTGATCAAGGTTTGGTTCCTTGCTTGGACATGGAAACCCACTGGCAATCTTGGGAGAGTCACACACTCTCAGCCCCAGAATATTCCAAGATAGGATTGCCTTAAGGTCACTATAAATCAGAAATTTATTTATTTATTATTTGATTTGAAGGCACACAACCACCACTTCATTCTCCTCTACAGAATCAACCACCTGATTATCATTTCATGAGCTTTCTGCTATTTGAGGATTAGCAGGACTTCTACACACTTGATTTGTCTGACATAAAAATTCTGATTAGAAAATGTCTTGATTTTTTCCCTTTGATAAGCAACTTTTTGTCTACTAAATCTTGGTTATGTTATTTTGCAGTTATTCTGGAACATCAAACAAGAACATTCAAAATAAGATCCTTAAGTACATGATAATTATATTCAATATAATAATCTAAAATTTAATATCATATACAGTCGGCCCTCTGTATCCACAGATTCAACTATCTATGGTGTAAAAATATTTTTAAAACCCCAAAAAACAAACTCTGATTTTGCCATTTTATATAAGGATCACCATTTCATTACTCCATTGTATATAATGGAACTTAAACATCTATCGATTTTGGTATCCCCAGGAAGAAATTTGGATATACCTTCTTCTTGCATTTTTCATATTCTGACAACATGCCAAGAAATTGAAAAAGAGCAAGATCGTACAGTACAACCCTATTGCAAGTGAACAAATAAGAATATTCTCTTTATATATTAAATACAAACTTGATAATATTCTGGAGCTTTGGTTTACCAGTTGTTCATTTTATTTTGGCAGATTGGACAGTTGCAAACACCAGAATTTAAATACCTGTGTATTATTATTCTGGAAGAAGTTCTGTATTTAAGAATTCTGTGAGCATAAAATATCAGTATGCAAAGATCTCGTAGCAAAATTGAGACTAATTGTGAAAAAGCTGTAGCATAAGCTTTTGTAGACTTATGAAAGTTTATGCTACAACCTCTTTTGCACAATTAGTCTCAATTGTGCTATGAGATCCCTTTGTATACAGTACTGATATTCCAGACTAACACAGCTATATCTCTGAATAAAATATCTAAGTTAAAGATGCACTGACCTAGTAAGGAAATACAAGTTTTATGTTTTGTTGTCATACTCATTAACATATACACCAAAGATTACCCTTCAACAAGATTATAATTGAGAGATTTTGCATGTTTTTTTTAAAATTAAGACAAAGTGATATAGCCTATTATTCAACAGCAGTTCCTCCAGCCTATGTCCTATTAGTTTCTTTCTATTTCCAAACATACAGTGCTGTGGTTTGAGAACCCTGCACTTCACAGACCTCTTTCATTTCTATAGGAATCCATATAGAATTACAAGAATGTGCATTTTACTTGGAGACAGAAGAGATGGGGATATGGGTGTTCATACACTCTCTTCGTGGGAATTTGGACTTGTGAGTATGGCTGGACAACTGTCATATCTGCAAATTCACATGTTCATCCAAGTACCAAAGCATGCACAATAAAGTGATATAATAATAATAATAATAATAATAATAAATGTTATTTCTATTTCCCGCCTCTCCCTGCGGATCGAGGCGGGATTACAACAAACAAATTATTTCAGCAATAAAAACATATCAAATACATTCAATAAAAACAATAACACTTGAGGCGAAGCACCAAAATCAGTGTGTATAGAGCCCTTGTACTGTCTATTCTCCTCTATGGGTCTGAAACATGGGTCACCTATCGCCAACACCTACGACTCCTCGAAGGCTTTCACCAGCACTGTTTATGCACAATTCTAAATATACACTGGACTGACTATGTGACAAATGTTGCTGTCCTTGAGCAAGCAGGGATCACTAGCATTGAGGCCAAGCTATTGAGGATGCAGCTGCACTGGGCAGGACATGTTTCTAGGATGAAGGACCATCACCTCCCAAAAATAGTATTCTATGGTGAACTCGCCACGGTCAGCATAAGAGAGGCGCCCCAAAGAAGAGATATAAGGACTCCCTGAAACAACATCTCAGGCTTGGCCAAATCGATCACCAACAATGGTCCGCCCTGGCCTCGCACTGGGAGGCATGGAGACACACTATCCACGATGCTGCAGCCTTTTTTGAAAACTCATGCCGAATGAGTCTCGAAGAGAAATGACAACGCAGAAAGAAATACAACTTGGAAACATCACCCAAGGAGACTTTTTGCTGTGCTTTATGCAACCGGACATGTTTATCTCGGATTGGCCTTTTTAGTCATCAATGCACTTGTAGAAAGCGTGCGATGAGTCCTTCCTGAATCTTTGTTCGCGAAGTAAAGCCAGAGAGACACCTTATAAACATAGTCTGAAGGTAATTTCATACACAATTTTGTGCATGAAAACCAAGTTTGTGTATACTGAACCATCAGAAAGCAAAGGTGTCACTATCTCAGCCACCCATATGGACACTTTTGGAATATTTTGGATTGCGAATTCCTGATAAAGAAGTCTCAACCTGTAGCATCATTCCAATAAATTAAACAAGCCACTTATTTCCTCAGCTATTATAAAGTCCTACAGCATCATCCTTTTATTAAGGCTGCAGGTCTACAGGATCCAGAAGATCAATTTCTTTGCTCTTCATACATTTCCTCTCCTTTCTTTGTCACACACGTAATAAACATAATCAGGCCTCACCAAAAAGCATGCTGCTACTGTACTCAGTAATTCTCCTTTTCCCAAATTTTGGTCAAATGATCCCTTAATAAGACGTTTGCTGCGCCTCACCTTAGAACATGCTCCTGTTTATGTATCTCACAAATAAGGTACTTGCCTGTTTGGTGATTTTTAGTTCTTCTCCCTCTATAATTAGGATGGTGATACAATAAGAAGCTAATAAAATTATGCATGGTGTGTCAAAACATGTTTTTCCTCACTCAGGCATTGTAACAACATGGGGTCATCTAGAAAAGTTAAATAGCATACGATTCAGGGCAAGAAGATGGAAGTAATTTTGGTTAAATCCAATTGCAAGTTATTATTATTATTAACCTTTATTTATGAAGCGCTGTAAATTTACACAGCGCTGTACATGCAATCATTTTAGTTAACAGATACACTGAATCAACAGAACTTATATGTTAGTCCCCCAAGTTCATGCTGATTCCAACATTGTACTAACAATGGAGTTTATCACTTATTCCAGCGGTACTCAAAATTTGTTGCCCTTGGGACCCCATCCACATGTGGACGTCATGCCCTTGCACTCAGCGTAGTATATGAATAAAAATATTTTGTTAGCATATACGTATCTTCATTTGCGGGAGCCACTGTGGCACAATGGTTTGTGTGTTGGACTTCAACTCTGGAGACCAGGGTTCGATTCCCAGCTTGGCCATGGAAACCCATTGCCTGACCTTGGGCAAGTCACATGCTCTCAGCCTCAGGGGAAGGCAAGAGCAAACCTCCTCTGAACAACTCTTGTCAAGAAAACCCCATTACAGGTTTGGCATAAGTCAGAAAGGACTTGAAGGCACACAGCAACAACAAAATTTTTTCATTCGCACATTCAGGTATACTGATTTTTTATTCAAGTTAGATCAGTTTTATTTAAATAAATTGAATGTTCAACTCAACACATGTGTACATAATACACATTAAAAAGTTTGGGAAGCGGAGGAGAAGAAATCAGAGCCTCTAAGCCTTGTGTCCCCCTTGAGCAAACCTTGCACCCCCGTTGGGGGTTATGCCCCACTATCTGAGAACCACTGCTTTATTCAGTAACATATAGTTAATTTATGGAATTCATCATAAGATGTAGTAATGCCGTTTAAAGGCCGCGCCAGCGATACGTGCGGTGGAAGGAGCTCTGAAATGGAGCTCCTTTCGGCGCCGCTGAAAGGGCGCCAAAAGTACCAAGACGTAACAGCTGCGCCACGCCGTTTGGACACGATGCGGCCGTTACGTAAAAATGGCGACGTCCGTGTGTACAGGGTGCCGCCATTTAGACGCCCCCATCACATGCTAGGGGTGAGGCTGATATGGACGCTGTGTCCTCAGCCAACCCCTAGCACATGACGGGGGCAGCGCAAAAGCCCATTTAAATTGGGCCAATATTAGCTTATTGGCTCTGAAGGAAAGACAGAACAAAACTGAAATAAAAACAATCAATGTAGGCTTCTGCTTTGATTCATCATGACTCCTCATTCATACATACATAAGTCAATGCACTCCACATGTGCAACCAGACATGAGGCACCTTTAGTTTAGTATTAAGGTCTGCTCTGTTGTTACATGCAGGGGTAAGTTTTTGAGCTAGCTAAAACGGACAATAAAACTGATTCAGAACCAGCATGGTCTAGTGGTTTGAGCACTGGACTAGGACTTTGGATGCCAGGGTTCAAATCCCAGCTGGACCATGTAAACCCACTGGGTGATCTTGGACAAAACACACATTCTCAGCCTCAGAGGAGGGCAAGGGCAAACCCCCTCTGAAGAAATTTGCCAAGAAAATCCCATGATAGGTTTGCCCTTAGGGTCGCCGTAACTGTGTGTGTGTGGGGGGGGGGGTGACTTGAAAGCACACCACCAACATCACTACAATAACAGTAGTCTACACTGCTTCTGACTACTCCCTGTAACTTGTTTTGTTTTGTTCAAAAACCAAACCCTACAATTAGTGCAACAGGGAGGAGGCTGAATTACGTTTTTCTCCTGGAGAGATTATCTGTTTTGTCTTTTGTTTTTATGTAAGAAACATATTCAACTTTGGCATCCCTCAATTTCAGTGTGTAGCAATGTTAGGTAAAGAACATATATAAACCCCACATCAACATACTCCCAGATTAAGTGTCCACACCAATGCAGCCATAGTTTACATATGATTTCAATATATGCCTCTCACCATAGTCTAGCCAAACACTCCATTTCCTTCACTATCTCATGGATGAATATGCTCTCTCCATCCCTGCCATTTACCGATCAATCCCGCCTCTCAGGCTGGAAACCACCCCCTTATATTTCCGTTCATCCATTCCCGTCACTGGGTGCATCTACATTGTAGAAATAGTGCAGTCTGGCATGCCTTTAAATGTCATGCCTCCATTTTATGGAACCCTGGGATCTGTAGTTTTGCAAGGCACTAGTAGTCTTTGGCAGAGAAGGAAAAAGACCTTGTCAAACGGATTCCCTAGGATGGAGCCCCAGCGCTTAGAGTTTTGTTATTGCGGTGTGCCTTCAAGTCATTTCCCATTTATGGAGGTTCTTAAGGCGATCCTATAATGGGGTTTGTCTTGGCAAGTTTTTCAAAGGGGGTTTCTTTCTCCTTGCCATCCTGAGGCTGAGAGAGTGTGACTTTGTCTATGGTCATCCAATGGGTTTCCCTGGCTGAGTCAGACATATATATATGCCATTGGTATGTGAGGATGTCAATTCAAATTACAAATCCTTTGTGTATGGAAATGAAGTTGCAGGCCCAATTTGAACCATGGATGGTTGTTAGTACACAAAGACATAAAAAACTGGTCTCTGTGCGTGGAGATGAAGGGGCAGAGCCAGTTTTGCAATGGGACTAGCCTGTGGTGAATGTAGGGCACCCGCATGAGGATGGGGTTAGGTGGTGTTGAAGTGTGTGTAGTGAGGAAGGGAAACCATCCTCTTTGTTCAATCCAATGTTGAGGGACTACAGTTTGTGGATGAATTCCAATCCTGCTGTTTCTTCTTCCAAACCACCTTTGTAGTTCTTTTGTTCAAGGACTGTTCTTCTGAGGCCTGGGATGGAGAGCCCAGGGAGAATGAAATGCTCTGCCACTGGGTTTTGTGTACTGTATTGCCATTCCTAATGTCTGATTTATGTCCATTTCTCCTCTGGCCCAGGGACTGGCCTGTCTGCCCAATACAGAGTGCCGAAGGGTATTGCTGACACTGTATAGCATAGATCACATTGGAGGATGAGCACATGAAGGCCCCCCTAATATCACCCACAATATGAGCTTCATCTCCATACACACAGACCAGTTTCCTAGGCCTTTGTGCCCTTTGTTAAAAACTGGACCTGCAACTTCATTTCCAGATACAGAGGATTTGTAATTTGAATCGACATCCTCACATACCAACAGCATCTATGTGTCTGTCTCTGGCTTCCACTCCACTAAATGCATCTGAGGAAGTGGAGTGAAGCCTAGGAAAGCTCCTGCTGCCAACTTCTTTCTTTCTGCAGACTAACACGGCTATATCTTTGAATAACAACAACAATAGTAGTTTTGGACCCAGGAATCCGTTGGGGGCGGACGAGTCACGCTCTCTCAGCTTCAGAGGGACCCAATGGGCCAAGGAAGCCCGAGGGCCGGGTGACCATACAACGAAGCCATCCCCCCAAAGACGCCACTGACCGAAGTGGGGCATGGTGAAGGTGGAGTTCCCGAAGCGGGGCTCGTTGTAGACGACGACGGCGGCGGCCCTCTTCCTGGCGGCGTTGGCCACCTTCTCCTTGAGGCTGCAGCCGCCCAGGGCCACCAGGGCGATCCAGGCGGAGGAGGAGGCGGAGGCGGGCCGGGGTCCGGGCACCTGGTACTCGGCTCCCGGGGCGCATCCCTCCATGGCCCTGAGGGCCCCTCCTCGGGGGATGCCCACCAGGCCCTGGGCGTTGGCTTTGGGCGACCCTTCCCCGTAGCGCCCGCTCTCGGCGCTGCCCCAGACGGTGCGGTTGGTGCTGGGCTCCGTGTAGACGGTGCTCACCCAGGCCGTGTACCAGACCAGCGAGCGGGCCTCCCGGGGGCTCCCCAGCGCCAGCACCGGCAGCAGCAGCCGCCACGACGCCAGGCTCCCCATCAGGAGAGCAGAGGAGCCGCTCCGCCACCACCACAGTCCCCGGCTCCAGCGACACAGGCCGCCCCACAGGCTCCACTGCGAGAGGACGCGAGGGAGAAGAAAGGGGGGAGGAGGAGGAGGCCGCTTTTATTGCGACGGCCCCCGGAGGAGGGAGCCCGCCCTCTTGGCCCCTCCTTCCCGCGCAGGCTGAGAGGCGGCCTTTGCCGCGGAATCCCAAACTCTGGTCCGCCATGTTTGTTTGTTTGCTTGTTTTGGACTACAGCTCCCAGAAGCCTCCGCCATCTTAGTCAATAGCCTTGCATCCTGGGAGATGGAGTCCAAAGGCCTGAGAGGCCTAGTTTGGGAGTGAGGACAAACAAATGAGCTCTAGTGCCAAAATAAGCTACAATGCTCAGGATTCCCCAACACTGAGCCGTGGCAGTTAAAGAGGTCGTACACTGGATTATTATCTGTGTACCATCTTGACATCAAAAGAAAAGAAAGAGCTCAGAATACAACAAACAACACAATGGTCCAAAACACACAGGAGAAATGATCCAGTCTGAAACTACTTTAACTGCCCTGGTGCTGCTAGGGCATCCTGGGAATTGTACTTTATTGTGTGGCGCCAGAGCTATCTCTGACAGAAGGCTAAAAAAATGGAGGACATGACCAAATAACAAAGCTAAAAACACTCACAGGAATATAATAAAAATAACAACAGCAATAATAATAATTGTAGAATGAATTAATGAATGAATATTATTTATTATTGTTATTAGAAATATACATTCATGTTTCTTGGTTGTGCTCAAAACGAAGGACATTTGGGAACTCCTCCTGGACAGAAGGCTGAAATGGAGGACATATCCTGGGAAAGGAGGACCTCTGGTCACCCTGAACATATCTCCCTGATGAAGAAGGTTGAATGATTCACAAAACTACAAAGTCTAGGATTCCATAGCATGGAGTCATGGCAGTTAAAGTGGTGTCAAACTGTACTGTTGGTGCAGTGCAGATGCAGCCAGAGACCTAAGATGTATATACACTGCAGAAATAATAATAATAATAATAATAATAATAATAATAATAATAATAATAATACTTTATTGATATAGCACCATCCATATACTGCTTTACAAACTTGCACAATAAAACATTTAAACACTTAGCTTCACACTGCTTCAGCTGCCACAGATCAGTGCTGTGTTATTATGGGAATTTGTGAGCTATTTGGCATTCTCTGTCAGAGCACTCTAGTGCCACAACAAGCTATAAATCCCACGATTCCATAGGATGGAACCATGGCAGTTAAACTGGTGTCAAACTATTAAATTGATTGTCAAACTTCAACAGTTAAATTGGTGTCAAACTGCATTAAATGAATTAATGCCATTTGACGCTGCTTTAACTGCCATAGCTCAGTGCTATGGAATTATGGCAATTTGTGAGGTATTTCTCTGTCAGAGCACTCTGGTGCCATGACAAACTATAAATCCCAGGATTACATAGGATGGCGCAATGACATTTAAATTGGTGTCAAAGTGTATTAATGCAGTTTGACACTTGCTTTAACTGCCATGGCTCAATGCTGTGGAATTCTGGCAATTTGTGAGCTATTTGGCCTTCTCTGTCAGAGTGCTCTGATGCCACCATTGTTGTTGTTGTGTGTCTTCAAGTTACTTCTGACTTATGGTGATCCTAAGGTGAACCTATCATGGGATTTTCTTGGTAAGATTGTTCAGAGGAGGTTTGGCATTGCCTTCCCCTGAAGCTGTGAGAGTGCGACATGCCAAAGGTCATCCAGTGGGGTTTACATGGCTGAGCTGGGAACTGAACTCTGGTTTTAAGAATCATAGTCCAACACTCAAACTGCTACAAAATACCAATCCCAGGATTCCCATAGGATGGAGCAATGACAAATTGGTGTCAAACTGCATTTTGGCATCAGCTCTAATTGAATTATGGCTTTTCAACATTGCACAAATTATAGTGCCATCATTCTGCTTTAAGTGCCAGGTTTCATCTTATGTAATCATGAGATTTGCAGTTTATGAAGGGGCATCTCAAATTCTGATCCAGGAAGCTCTAGTCCCAAGCCAAACTCCAGGATTTCATAGAATGCAGCTAAAGTGGAATCATAGAGCTGTAATTGTGTAGTGTGAAAGGGTCTGTGGGCAGCAAGGCCAGAGGCTTGTGAAACAGTGTTTTTATATTGATTGGGTTTTTAAAAACACAATAGGAATTAATCACTATTCACTCAGGAGGAGGCTGCTAGATGTGGCTGATCTTGTGGTTTTCAAACCTGGCTTCTTATCCAGTAGAGATAGCCTTCGATCTCACCATTAAATCTCTCCCATTCTGTCTTCCACAGCATCATAGAAGGAACAGGGTGACCGGGGTCCTCTTTTTCCAGGACACACTCTACATTCCAACCTTCTGTCCAGGAGGAATTTCAAAACAGCCTCCATTTTGAGCATGACTGAGAAGCATGAATTCGCATTTCTAAGATAGCTTTTATTTTGTAATATCCTTCACTTTTCTTGAAGGTCCTACATTTTGCGGTGAAGACATCTAGTCACCCTGAAAGGGAAGGCTCTCTCCTCAGCATGGAGAAGCAGTCCAGAAGACTTTGGCAGCAACAACAGTAGCCTTAACCAATGTGGCCAGCGCTGCGAGTTGCAGTCCATGAACATATGACCCCCCCCAAGCTTTCCCCCATGTGACAACCCTGTGAAGTAGCTTGGGTTAAAAGGCAATGATGGGCGCAAGGCCACCAAATGAACTTCATAGAGAGGGAACTGAAACTAGGGCCCCTTTCTGACTACACAATTACAGTGCTATGATTCCATTGCAGCAAAATTCTGGCTGAGAATGTTAGTTTTCTTTCCCTAGACTAAAAATCCCAGGATTTCATAGGATGCTGAAGGCAGCATCCTATGGAATCCTGGAATTTTTAATCTAGGGAAGGAAAATTAACATTCTCAGCCAGAATTGATGGCTGGTTACTTGTTTTTCTATAGAGCAAATTGATGAACTGTTGAATAGTAACTTGATCTTGTGTAAAGAAAAAGCTAACAGCTATGCTATTGCAGTTGTGTTCATATCAAAGTCCACAGGTTCTTGAAAAAGGGAAAATATAATAAATTTTAAAAGAATTTCCCCACTGAAGTTTGGTTTTAAGACAATAAAACTTGGAATTTATTTTGCTAGTTTCTCAAACTGCATACTGATCTGCCACAGTGACACATGCCTTGGTTACCTCCTATTTACGTGACTGTAGCACATACTATAGGCATAGTGGTTTGAGTGTCGGACTATGACCCTGGAGATCAGGGTTCGAATCCCAGCTTGGCCATGAAAACCCACTGGGTGTCCTTAGGTAAGTCATAGTCTCTCAGCCTCAGAGGTTGACAATGGCAAACCCCCTCTGAAGGAACCTGCCAAGAAAAACCCATGATAAGGTCACCTTAGGGTTGCTGTAAGTTGGAAATGATCTGAAGTGGCACAGTAACAACAGCAAATCACACACACGTGAAGCCGTCCAGAAACTTCAGTAGATCCAAAATGTTGTGGACGGACTGCTGACTAGACCTGGTTACAGAAAACAAAGTCCTTGCTATGCCATCTTTGCTGGCTATGGGATGTTTTCCCAGGCAGATTTTACAATACAGTATTAGCTATGAACTATAAAGTATATTATGGCTAGAATTCTGATGTCTGAAGGACTGTATCTCTCCAAATGAGCTTGTTTGAGCTCTGAGATCTTAGAGTGAAGGCTTTCTTTTCGCAGTACCATCCTCACAAGTACATTTGGAAGCAGACGAGTGACAGCCTTCTCAGTGGTTGATCACAAGTTGTGAAACTCCTTTCCATGGGAGCTTATTCTGATTTTGAATGCTGCCCTGTGTCCTGTACTTGGGAAAAGTGGGATATAAAATTAATTCAATTAATTGATGAATTGGATTAATTAAAATACTGTAATATTAATTAATGTATTCTTGCATGGCACAGGGTGGGACAGAATGGTCCTTGTGGTCTCTTCCAACTCTATGATTCTATGAAATAAATAGCTATGGGTTCCCTTAAATAGACTGCACTTTGTTCACCACTTTTGTTCTTTTTACATTTTCATTTCCTTCAAGTTCATTTTAGTAATTTTTCATCTTTGATTTTTTAAAATCCAAAATTTAATTAAATTTCTATATGCCTTACGTAGAGTAAAAGCATTCAACAAAATATTCTGATTTAAATTTCCCATCAATGTTTTATTTTATTTACAAGAAATATCTGATAAACATTGCCAGGGGAGACAGAATATGAATAACTCAGTTTTTATCCAGTGAAGAAAATTATCTTAGAAACCGATCATTCTTTGGTTAAATAACAGCAGCAGAAAAACACAGGAAAGCTTAGTCTTTGAACAAACATTGTATTATACAGTTTGTGTGATAACTATAGAGAAATTTAATGTTTACCATACCATTCTGAAAGGATGGCCTTACATCCTCAAATAAAAACAGTCCTTTGTATAATTTTATGTGCTAAAGATAAACCACAGATTAGCACAGTGAGGCATGCTGTAGTCTGATGATTTTGAACTAGAAATCAAACTATAAATTGCAGTGAGGGCCTGGTTTTTCAGATTTACCAGGAAGAAGTAAGGGTCTGGTTGATCGATTTTTGGTTAGAGCTCTTCTAGCAATGATAAAACTGCAACCTCAAGATGTGGGAAACCCCTAACTAAAGGACATGGCAGATGTTCCATCCCTAGTACAACACTAGGAGCTTTGAAATCTTTATAGAGGTCCTAAGGCAGGAGTGGGCAACATTTTTCAGGTTCATGGCTGGGAAATCCTTTAACTTCATGTTGGAAAAGACATATGTGAAGTTGCAAGAAGACTCACCTATGCATTGGTTTGGTCCTACCAGTATCACTCTAAAACTGTGACTACATTGCAGAAATAATCCAGGTTGACATCACTTTAACTGCCATGACTCAATGCTATGGAATTCTGGGGGTTGTACTTTGCTGTGGCATCAGAGCTCTCTGACGGAGAAGGTTAAATGACTTCCAAAGCTACAAATCCCAGAATTCCATAGCATAGAGCCATGGTAGTTAAGGTGGTGTCAACCTGGATTATTTCTGCAGTGTGGATGTTGAGATCAATTCAAAGGACTGTCAGTGAAGAATAGAAAACAAGTCAGGTATATACTGCTCTGGCCCCTGACCTGTCTGACATGGGTGTGGTAATACCTGCTTTCAAATAATAGTTCTTGATAAAATGCTGCACGGCCAAAAGCTGTGTTTGTGGGATGTGCCATGCCATTTTGGGAGGAGAGGTAGATGACATCCCAGGTTTTTAACCAGGCTAAACTTTTAAAAGAAAAAGTATTTGCTATGTTTTTACTGTACTTTTAACACTTTACAGTTTATATAACCAGTAACAAGTGTAGACCAAGTGCTGGCAGAGCATAGCTGGGTCTCATGTTGGGAGAAAGGTAAGGTATTACATAAATAAATAAATAAAACTACTTGTCTAGAAATGGCACTGTGTCTTCCCATTAGCTTCCAGACAGTACCCAGGTATGCCCCCAGGGCCTGATTAGCTGTGAAGGTGCATACAGGTACCAAATGGGTGCTGTCATCTTACAGCATAAAGTTCCTTCTTCTTCCCAGGCATAAAATGGCACTTCAATGGTGCCTGAGCATTTTCTGCAGCCAATCAGTGGCTGGAAAGAAGAGATACATCTGGGGCCATTTGACCGCCCTTGTGCACCAGGAATGAACACTTTGTGCAGGGAGGTACAGGAGATCCCCTTCCATAATATTTCAAAAATTACTTATTGGTTTAACCGCCGGTATAAATCACTAAACAGGAATCTGGCCTCAGTCTTAAAACATTCATGCTGTCTTCCCAACTGCTGGATCTTTCTGACTTCTTGTAGATGTAGTGAAAGTTTTGCTGCAGTTCATTAATTAAACTGTGGAGCATACCAAATCCATTAAGAAGATACACTGTTACAGAATTTTTTTGTAGAACTCTTATTCATAGGAACAACATTGTAATTCACATAATATAAAACACAAAGCCACAGAGAAGCTGTGGGATACTGCAACGATGTTCCTTTACATAGAAATACTAAAGGAATATAGCACAGGCCAATTTGTCCTCCATCTTTTTAGTGCAATTAGAAAACACATACAGTATATGGTATTTTATTCATGTCCCACAATTCATGTTATCCATCTCTATGATGGAAAGTTTAAAAATAAATAAATAAAATCAATTCAAAAGTCTGTCAGAAAGAAAGAAAATACAAATCAGATATATGAAATACTCCTCTAGCTCCAGACCTGTCTGACATGGGTGTTGCAATACCTGCTTTCAAATAATGAGTAGGGAGAAAAATGTATTTACCTATATTTATGTTGTCTAGTTTTGTTCTTTATTCCTCTGTTTCAAATAATATTAACTGTCCTTTAACTTCCTAAAAGGATTGTTCTAGAATCCAATAGAAGATCAACGGAGAAGTTGAACAGTATTTTAACGTAAACTAGTTCATTGTCATATGCATGAGCCTAATGCTTAAACTTTAACTGGAGCTTATTGGAAGAAGCTAGGATAATGAACCAGTGGACTGAAGTTGGTTTATCATCAGCTGGTCCCGATTTGGCCACAGGGAAGGGAAGGGAAGGAGGAGAAAGGAAAGAAGTTAGCTGAAAATGGAAACCAAAGCTTCCAATTTTGCTCCTTATGGCTATTCATGCTCATAAGTTAGCAACAGAGCCATATTTAAACCATTTTAAAGAACTATATTTTGTGCAACAAAGATAAATATGTGCCTTAGGAAACATGAAAATTGTAACTTTAACTTTACATAGCAGACTTTTCATGTAGACTTGCAATTCTTGTCCTGTTCCAGAAATTATAATTAACATATAGTTTCACTGTGCTGTGGGATGTTTGTAAAAATCAAAAATACTCCAAATATTTGGAGTGATCCATTGCCATCCTTAAATGGTAAGATCTTCTATTGCAGTTTCATATCTGCTTTTAATGTTCATTTTCACATTAAAAAGTTCATACAGTTGTTTTACTCCCATTCAGAAAGATGGAACCATTTTAAATACTGTGCACAAAATAACTGTTAAATAAACACTGGGTAGTATAGCATATAAAACAGTTTGTTTTCAAAGTAAATATGGAAACACAATGTCCATATTTGAATGTCCAGTTAAGCTTTACTGGAAGTTGCTTTGAAGTATTCATCCAGTGCAACAGTGGTAATTCCTCCATACCAGTTCTGAAGCAAGACATGTTCAATGTTCATTTTCATAAAGAACCATTCATAACTGCGAGGCCATTTTCTCATTACTGGGTGCCTGGAAGAACAAAGGTAACCAAACAGGTTTATCATAAATATAGGTCTAGAAGCTGTCTTCCAGCCAACAGTCCCTAATTTCTTTGGCAACAGTGTTGGTTTTAACACCAGTAGAATTGCTTTAAGCAGTAATCCAGCTTGCTTGCTGACTTGCACAAGTAGACATGGCACTTATGCCACTTGGAGACAAAATGAAAACAGCAATACAGTATTTCTCTCTCTCTCTCTCACACACACACACAGACACACACAAATATAGTAAGAGTGAATTCATATCGACCTAGAAAATAATGCTTGCTTGGCAAAATCCATTTCTTCTGGAGGCACAGTAACCATCTGTCCTGTAAGGATAAGCCTGGCACATCGTGGATCATCAGGATCAACAATAGTTTTTCTGTAAGCAAAGAAAAGCAGATAGGGCATATTACTTTACTGCACATCAGAACTTTTGCTCTTAGAACGGTGATGGCCTTTTGCATTTAAACTGCAGTTAAAGTTCAACTTCTATTAGCTCTACGCAGCAATAGCCTAATGGTTAGGAATGCTGGGAGTAAGAGTTCATTAACGTTTGGAGGGCTGCATAGTTCCCACTCCTGTTTTAGATCATAAAAGAATTGGATCACAAACCATATAAAAATATCAGGATCCGTGCAGAAATCAAATATTTTGTGAAAGTTAAATACAAAAGGCCATTGATGTTTTCCTGAATATGCAGAACTCAAAAGTGTCAAGTTTTTAGTTGCCCAGAATAATGTAAAATTCTATCTACTTTCAATAACAAGTGTGATTAAAAAAAACCCCACTACCTATTTTTCCTTGTGTTTTAATGTATGTAATGCTGATTTACACATGCATGTATGTCAATGTCTCATCATTCAATGAATTTATGCATTGTGAATAAGCCTTTTAAAAGGCAGGATTCTTCATATTTTCTTTTTCAATGGCAGGAGTACTGTATATAGAAAGGTCATTATTCTCTTTTTAGTATGGCACAAACCAAAAGGTGGTAATGTTGTGTGTGCATGTGAGGGTAATTTCATTCCCAATGAAGTAGGAAAATATGAAAAGAACGGGTGTTGATGGGGAGATGGAGTCTTGAACCAACAGATGAAAAACCATCAGGATGAGTTCTCTATGATCGAACATTGCTTTCTTCCTATCTCAATGTGTAGATCTGTTTTTTCATTATTACATTACAAAGGCCCTCTCTGGAAATTTTCTTCCTCTGTATGTAATGAAACTGTGAGGCACCCTCAGGCTTACACATTTCTTTCTATTTCCAGTTCCTTTACTAGTGGCAAAGATAAAATTCAAACCAGGTGATCCTGCTATTACTAGGGTGGCAAAACATTTTCAGCCCAAGGGTTGAATTCAACTGCAGAGAAGTTCTGGGAAACTGCATTCCCGTGATGGGCTGAGCCAAAGACAAAAGAGTGTAAGACCATAATGGCTAGTATATGTTAGGTTAAAGAAGATACTGCTTGTAACTAAGAATTAGGATAGGCAGTTCCACCTCCTATACAAAAGCCAAGATATCACTGATATTGAGGGGCAGGGGGGTGTGGTTGGCTAGGAAAATGCAAAAGCCTAGATTCAGCTGCAGGAATTGACATTCTGCTGTGATGTGCTATTATTTAAAAATGGAAAGTTTTTTAGTCTAAAGACTGAATTGTCTAGAGATGGAGAGGTGCCTGAGGACTACTTCTGAGAGGAGGAGAATATATAGTAATATCCAAACAATTCCAAAATAGATTAATTATAGGCTAAGGTTATACTCCATAAAAAAGATTGAGTTAAGTAACAAAAGTGCTCCTTTTTTGTTTTCACGATGATAGCTAATTTTTCAACTGTCATAACCAATGTATATCATGACACCTTTTCAGAGGGATAGCCTTCAAGGTCTCTTTATAGTCATATTCCTTTCAATCTATCTTGCTGTAACAAATTGAGAGTGGGCTCTCTGCTATTCTCCAGATGTATTAAGAAAAGATCGCAATTGGGGTTGAACAGGGGAGGTCCAGTGATATATGTGTATAAGTTACCCATAAAAAGAATCACTGCTATGCATCTGAGGAAGTAGACTCTACAACAACTTATGCTACCAGTTTCTTTCTGTCAGTTAGTCTCAAAGGAGCTACATTATCTCTTTGCATACAGGACTCCCTATTGGAAATCAATGCATTTGGAAGTGGCTTGGGCTTCATTGGACAGTTAAGACCTATTAACTTTACAAAAGATCTACTTCTACTGAGTAGAAAAACTGATATAACTGATCTTTTAATGTGGGTGAACACAACTACCTGCATTCTCTGAACCATCCTTGGAAATGCAGTTATAAAAGCTATCAACATTTGCCACCATACCATGTTTCTCAATTTAGTGAGTGTCAATAGGGTTGCAGCCTAACAATTATAAACTTTAAATAAATAAATAAGCTTTACCTAGCAATATATGTAACTGAATAATCTAAAAATTAATTCTGATTTCCTCCCTGTGACTTAAATTACTTGGTTTACATTATATTCCTGTATCGATTTCTGATTTGGTACACTACACCTAACATATAACAAAAGCATCTAACAAAAACAATAAACCATATATCACAGAATACTTTCTTTCCTGTCCATCAAATGCATAGGGATCTTCCAGATTTCCTGCCTGTGGATTGCACCCCCAAAATATAGGTACCATCTTCCCACAAGAAAGAATAATAGTACAGTATTCTGTGTCTGCAAATAATTACAAATAAATGCCAATCTAGTACGCATTTTGGCCAGCAGCCACTCCTTTGGCTTTTTCTTTGGACAGTTATCAATCTATCAAACTGGTTCCCTGAGTTCTCATCAATAGGTGTGTAGCATACTATCAGCAATCTCAAGGGCTCCCAAGCAAAGAGAGAAAAGTTGGCAGAAATTGTTTAAAACGTCTAATCATTAATAAGCTGGGGGGGGGGGAAGCTAACTGATGCCCATTGCATTTACTTTAGCAAGCTGACTATTCAATTAAACCCCTGAAATAAAACCTTTGCAGAATGAAGCTAAAAAGTGTCATACATGATTTTACCCTCTATTCCTTTATCTCTGAGTAGAACCTGGGAGAGAATGAAAGAGCTATGTGAAATTTTGAAAACTCAGTCTCTCATCCACCTCACTCATCTCTTGTTTTTGCTTTCTTCATCCCCTATAACCTCATCCCCATACCATCCACCATTCTGTAGGTTACTGATTCCCAACAAAGTCCCAGGATTAAGAGCTTCAAAATTCAGTTTTTCTGGGACAGATTAAGAGCTTCTATGGAGTATCCAGTGTAGAACACAATAGGACCACCTGAATAAAAGATGACTACCCCATTTCAATTAGATCTTACTGACTGTTGATTTAAAGTCTCTTAAAATTGGAATGAATCTATTAGTTGTATTCTGATTATGAATGAAATCAGACAAAGATTCCCATAGCTATTTGTGTTTGCTTTCGGAACCTGTGACCTAAACACCAACCCTGAGGGACTAACAAAAAACACAAAGCAGTTTTGCAAAAATCCAAAAGTACTAGATTTGGATAAATAACAAGCTTAGAAATGTGAACTTTGTTAGTTCTTTAGCACTGAACTTTAACTTAATTAATTTAGCTCAAAAACAAATTGTTCATTTTCATGAAAAAAAACCCCTTAATTTTATAACTTAGCTGGTTTTTAATCATTAGCTTCTATCACTGCTCCTAAACACAGACCTAGGACACAGTAAGGCTGCATATGCACTGCATAAATAATCTGGTTTGACATCACTTTAACACTTAAGTTCTAGTGCGACAACAAACTACAAACCCCAGAATTCCATAGCACTGGGCCATGGCAGTTAAAGTGGTGTCAAACAGATTATTTCTACAGTGCAGAAGATACAGCCTCAGAAAATGTAATGAAGAGATAGTGAACCTTTGACATTACAGATGTTATGAACTAAAACTCCCATAATACCTTGTCATGGGCTAAGCTAAAAGTTTCTTACTCTGAACAGAGAAAGAGTAGGGCATTTTTGATTACTCTCCTCTCTCATTGTTGCCTTGTGTTGAATTTTAGTATGTAATCTCAGGGAGGAAACTCCTGTTTTCATTGCTTTGCAAAGTGCTGTACATCTATGGGGTGTGCTGGCGGGGAGGATTAATAACTTAAAATTTATACAAAGAAAAGAGAACCTTGATATGTTTTTTAAGCAGCGCAAATTCAGTCCTCTCAGACAATCTATATACATGGATTCCAACATATGAAAACAGGTAAACTTGTGCAATTCTGAGTGGAGCATGTGCTGATAAATGCTCTTCTTTCCCACCTACTTCTTTGTATTCTTTTCTTCAGATGTGTTCCCAGTTTCACAATGACTCAGAAGAAGAGACTGACAACCTGCTTATTAAAGCATGTGCCAACATAGGAATACTGCCAACATCAAATTTTTAAATGCCTACTGGAGTTTCACTTAACCTTTTTATCTGCCCTGTATCTAAACATTCATAACTGATTAACATTGGTGTAGCATGAGAGGCTTTCACGTGGGGATGCACCAGTGACAATGGTCTCTGAATAATTTCTTCTGTTTGTGCAGTTTGATGTTTGCACACAATAGTTGTATTTATCAGTGAAGGAATGGGGGGTGCTGGAAATGCAAAAGGGCTACATATCTTTACAAATGACACTCAATACTCTCTATTTCTAGGATGCTTTGGCAGAAGTTGTGGCTACTTAGTTTTAGACCTTGCTATGTTCAGCACTGATGCCTCAAGGAAGGCAAGACAAGCAGACAAATGTGCAAGTATCAGGCAAGCCAAAGACTTGTAGTTTAGGAGTATGGTGGCTTTCCTAATAATAAATCACCTAAGCAAAGGGAAGTAACATGTCACAAGTAATGACACTGCCTGTGAAATTATTTTTTGGGATAACAAGGGCATAAAAATGTTCCTTTCACAAAATAACATAAAAAACTAGCAAAGTCATTACTCTTCCAAAATGTTGTGGGAGTCTTTTTGTGGAATTAGTCAAATTTTGCATCTACAGATTCAACCATCCACAAATCATTCCAAAACGCAAACCTTGATTTTGTCATTTTATACAAAGTATACCATTTTACTACTCCACTGTATATAGTGGGATGACCACTCCCAGATTTTGCTATCCATGGGGGTCCTGGAACCAAATTCCAGTGGATACCTAGGGGCCATTGTATTAACAAGTTTTCTATTGTTACTGTTAAATAAATAAATAAGTAAACTAACAAACATACAGTGCACCCGTGTCATATGCTGGCATCTTTTACGTGGTTTCAGCTTACGGTGAAAGCCGCGCGATGGAAACAAAATGGCATGCGCCCCCATGGTGTGTGCACCGCATGCACGAGCTCCATATTGTCAATTGGGCTCGAGCATATGCGCTATTTGCCTTATGCGGGGGGGGGGGGGGACGAAATGGATCCCCGTGTAAAGCAAGGGTGCACTGTACATACATACCATTTTAAAAGGAGAATGTCCATAACTAATATGTATATCCTGAGATAATGAGTAATCTATTACTTTGGAAAACCATGGGTTAAACATTTAAAATACATTTATTTTAAAATATGTTCAATTATGTTTAAAATAACACCCTAATAACATTCAGGATCTTGTAGTATATGGTCAAAGAGTTATACACAATTTGACCTGTTTTGATTCCCCACACCAGAATGATTTCAAACTCATGCGTGAGCTAAGTGTGCAAGTTCCAATCACCTGAACCATCTTCTAACCAGAGGTCCTGGTACCTCAGGTAAGCATAGGAAGCTAATCCATTGGGTGAGCCTTGTGAAACATGGAAGTGGAAATTATGGTATGGGGCTTACCGCTGGGACATTTTAAAATAGTCCTTAATTTCCTTCCCTCATTTTTAACCTCTTCTTGGTATACACTGGAGCTTTGACAAGTTTATTTTTTTACTATAACTCTCAGAATCCCCCAGGCATCATGCTGGCTCAGGGATTCCAGAGCTGGCCCCCATCAAAAGTAAACCTTCAAGATCTCATTAAGACTTGGACTTCCACCACTGAAAGAGCTCAACACACACAAATGAACAATGACTACCATTATTCTGGTATTTCAAAAGTAACTCAGCTTGATATAGTCCATAATTCCAAGTGTTTTTATTTCCCATGACCCAAAATATTATAGAACACAAGGTTTTATTGACAGATAAATACTGCAGCCACAACACTTTCATCTTGTTTCAGAATGAATGATTACATGCCTTCTGTGCATCCTCTGTAGCTCATAAATATAATGCACCCCTAAAAGAAATGAACCAGTAAGCATGCATTAGCATTACTAATCTGCTTGGTACCAACGTCAAACTAAATCTCTACTGAGAGCAAAATTCATAAGCTGAAAAGCTTCTCCTGATCTTTGGCTTGATGCTTTAGGGCACTGTTAACCTCCTTACCATACTGCTACTGATTTTGATATAAAGAGTTTTCTCTTTTTTCTCCCTACCCACCCCCCGCCCTCACTTCAAAGCTGTGAGTTAAAATATCAAATGCTTTTGAGTTAAAATGTCAGTCTAAAATGTGATTCATGTATCTCATCAAATACTTCTTTTATACCAAGTTTGCATCCACTCACATACATCATATGGATTTTTTCATAGATGACGTGTCAATTGATTTAGCTCTTCACTCATGTTCAATAGTTTTATTTCTGAAGTATTGATGAGTATTTATATATCATGACCTTAATGTACAGATTGCTTATTGCCACATGCTGGCACCTGATCAACCAAACAGATTGTTGTTTTCTGACAGTTCTGATCACCTCTTGGGGGACAAAGGGGGAGTCTGGATCCTATTTCTTCCATGCCCCCAACAGTGCTTCTGAAGCTCACCAGAGCAAGTATCTATT
This sequence comes from Sceloporus undulatus, assembly GCF_019175285.1. Classification (NCBI taxonomy): domain Eukaryota; kingdom Metazoa; phylum Chordata; class Lepidosauria; order Squamata; family Phrynosomatidae; genus Sceloporus; species Sceloporus undulatus. Next base: position 101,582,933 of record NC_056524.1, read on the forward strand.
TGTACATGTAGTGTATATGTGCAAATTCGTGTGTATGTACACCTGTGCATGTGTTTAAATGTATATACTTATCACATGACATGGATGTAGCTACTGTGGCTGAAAAGGTTGTGTATTCCAGTATACTATATCATAGGTTTTCCAAAAAGTTTGAAGTGCCACTTCAAAAAAAACAAAACAAAAACAAAAAACAACTAGTTGCATTACTAACTATGCTGGCCACTCAACAGGTCATTATTTGTTATTATTACCGAAGTCCAGAAAATAACTGGCTAGATTATTAGTTACTAGCACATTACCCTTGCTGTTATTATTGTGCTGTTGAAAAACAGAGAAAAATGCTCTTTGATCTCCCAATCCATTTCTTTTGAACACTCTCACACACTAGCCTTGTGAGTTCAAGTACACATCCTGTGCCACTGTTTGAAGTAGCCTGCCTAGAAAGATACCCCTCTTTCCATGACACCACATGTAGTGGCAGCAATTACCTATATTTGAGAAGAATGTAGTTTGTCAATAGAACCAACTGCAAAATTAATACCAAACATGCAAAAATAAGCCAGGCATGGCAGACAACAACTCCAAACAACCAGAAAGCTGACTAGGAAATTCTGGGTGCTGCAATCCAAAAAAATAAATAATAAAAAATTACAGTTTTCAATTCAGAGAATTCAGCTTCTTATCGAAATAACAAGAACAGGCATGGCTATGCATGTTATGGACATTGTCATTAATAACAGACCCTAGTTGACAGGTGATCTTGAGGTTCAGACTATTTATTCTGGGAGGGCTGGAAATCACCTTTCTTTAGCAAAGCTTATGAAACTAAAGTGTTTTCAGAGCAGGATATGAACACCTCTATCACTGTGAGTAACAGCAGTATGTTTCTCGTGTTGTAATGACAATCTTGAATGATTCTAAATGGCACTGAAAAGCTACTGCAAAACACCCGAATATTCTCATAGTCATTGTACCTGCAGGAATCTCCTTCTGCCTCTGGCAATGTTAGTGAAGCAGTGGAATTTTTCATTAGATCAGCTACTGAGTTGTCCTTTGGAGTCACATAAAAGAAAGGAATTCCTGTGCTGTTCTCTGTGGGACCATCACTGAGAGATAAACAATTCCCAAATGGTGTTCCTCGGATCTGGAAAAAAAAAAATGAAATAATTTGCACTTAGAAAAGAGACAATGGTTTTCTACAAAGATGCTTGACAGAAATGGCCCAGTTGCCTGTTTTCATGTGTGATCTGTGTTATCCTAAATTACATTTAATAAAATTGCTTATGCAAAGTGTATCTGCCCTCCTCTCAGATTTAACTTTTTCACTTGCCTTCTCACCTATTCAGGTTGCATTGGAAGGTTAAAACAGGGGTAGGCAACCTTTTTGAGCCGGGGGCCGGGTTGCTGTCCCTCAGGCGACTGGGGGG
>NC_056524.1:101588920-101650728 GCF_019175285.1 Sceloporus undulatus
ATTCATGGTTAACTCACTAATACATAGCACGGATAGACTAAAGTATTTTAGTGCTGGGGCATGGACCTCCATTACATATTCAAGTCAACTGAATACCGCTGTATTTACTTCAGAATGGTGATAGCACTTGTGATAGTAAGCTGATTCATGGGTTGTAGGGCAGACTTAGGGGCACATGGACCTCTGTCCATCAATACATTCTTATTCCTCTTTGCTCCATCCCTTACTGTGTGTGTGTGTTAGCTAATGTCTGCCTCATGTGGCCTAATGTTAAGGATAGTCTTGATCAAGGGAATGTAATTTAACATGCTCAACTTTAGCTGGAAAAACAAAGGGCAATAACCCCAAAGAAACAGCCAAAGAAAATCTTAATAGGCATATTGAAAAAACTGCATATGCGAATTAGTTAAGTTTCTATAAAATCAGGGGCAAAACATGAAAATAAGGGACTACCATGCCACCCAGAAGACATACAATCTAAACTGATTTTGGAAGTTAAGCAGAGCTGGAACTGGTTAGTATTTGGTGGAAGGCAACCAGGGATCTCCAAAGGGATCTTGTAGCACCTCTGAGACTAACTGCAAGAAAGAATCTGGTAGCACGAACTTTCGTAGACTAGAACCTACTTCCTCAGATACATGAGGTAGTAGGCTTGAATCTACAAAAGCTCATGCTTCCAGATTCTTTCTTTCAGTTAGTCTCAAAGGTACTACAAGATCTCTTTGCATACTGATTTTCCAGACTAACACAGCTACGTCTTTGAATTCTACCACCAGGGATCTCCAAGTAGAATTAATTGCATCCAGTCAGATGTATATTGGATGGATCAATAGTCTGACCTGATAAAGGTAGCGTCTATGTTCCTGTGAGTATAAAATACTGTATATCCCATAGGAATAAAATACAATATTTTGCTGTGAGTGATCTTTGTATATAATCTGTTACTACGGATTGACTTTTATTCAGGAACAACAATACAGATTTTAAAAGCTTCAAAACTGTTGAAATAATACATCAAATCAACATGATTTATCCATGATGCAATGTTATTAAATACTCATATGTCATTGTCAGACAAGATTTTTACATTTCACACATTTAGATTACATTCATTTCAGCATTTACTGTATGTAATCATGTATATGTCTATAAATTTTAGTCAAAACATTAACCCAAAAAACCTAAATTGACTTATCCACTTGTCAATGTAAGTACTGTATTTTGACTCTTATCAAAAAGTGTAATTTATCATGGAACCACAGACTCCCTTTCTGCTCTCTTATCCATCCAGCCTTTGGTGTGAGTGCAAACAGTTCTGCCTGCTAGAATTTTCTAAATTCTTTGCCATTATTTTCCTTGCTTCATCCTTAAAATCCTTTGTTACATGTTTTAACCTTGACTTATCCACAGGTCATATCATAATCCATAATTCTGGATTCTAGTCGAGTATATACGATAGATTGGATTGAATTCAATTAATCCAGCAAGATCCAACATTGTGCATTTCCCCTATCTTCATCTCATTCCTCCTTGCAACCCCAATGTTCTTCAGATAATCCTCCACCTCCTCAGAGGAGATAATAAGGAATTTCTGACAAGGGAATGGAGTAGGGAAGTTGCCATCAACTTCTATCCTCCACAGAACCATAGAGTTGGAAGAGACCACTAGGGCCATCCAGTCCAACCTCCTGCCATCCAGGAACATAGAATCAAAGCATCTCCAACAGATGGCCATCCAGCCTCTAAAGATCTCCAAAGGAGGAGACTTCACCACACTCTGAGGGAGTGTGTTCCACTGTCAAACAGCTCTTATTGTCTGGAAGTTCCCCCTAATCTTTAAGTGGAATCTCTTTTCCTCTAGTTTGAATCCATTGCTCTGTTTCCTATTCTCTGGAGCAGCAGAAAACAAGCTTGCTCCATCTTCAATATGACATCCCTTAAATATTTGAACAAGGCTATCATATCACTTCTTAGCCTTCTCTTCTCCAGGCTGAACATACCCAGCTCTCCTCATAAGGCATGGTTTCCAGATAAGCGGGGCTATCATGCCCCATCACCTTGGCGAGTCTCAAAGGTGCTGCAATATCCCTTTGCACACTAAATTCCCAGACTAACACGGACAGATCTGTGAAATAACAGGGCAGTCTTTGCAGGGTGCCAGCAGAAAGGGCCAACATACAAGGGGTGAAGGGGTGAAACAAGGAACCGGGGAGGAAGGGAAGACAACAAAGGAGGGGAAGCCTCCTGCTTATTTCCTTGGGACGGGAAAGAGGAAAGCGAAGAGCAGTTGCATCCAGGTCTGGTGGGGAGGCCACTCTGGGGAGGGGACTCCTTGCCCTCCCTCCAAGACCCAGCTGGAGAGCAGCACCATTCCCGAGGAGGCCCTGAAGCAGGGCCTGGCCTCCCTTTCGCTGCTATGCCTCCCGAAGCCTGTTGCCATGGAGAGCAGCCCCAGGGACCCCACTGCGGCCCTTCATCCCCTCAACCATCACCTCCCAATTTAAATGACAGAAACTGTTTCTTTGGCAGGACAGGAAAGGTTAAATGGGTACCACCTCCATCTCTTAAATTCATGTTGTTGTCCCTATTTTTTGTTCTGCCTCCTTAATTTTAGCTGGGTCATGCTGTACATAATTAAATAAAACAATCATATTAACAAGCATTGAAATAGTATTGAAATCTGTCTCAGTCTAATACATTTCTGTTTCGTGATATAGTTTAGTCACATACTGTACTTCCATTTATGCCTAAATATCAAACTGTTCTGACTGGTGAGTGGAATCCATTACCACCCTCACATAATGACCAAACCCCCTGCACAACTTACCATCCTCTTACAAGGTCCCCTCCATGGCCATGGAGATCTTGGAGAAGTGACTGACTGTATCCCTATAGCTAGACACATAATGTCAAAGACATCCCCACAAACCTCCTATAGGTCTTCCAGAGATCCCACGGAATCATGTCATTTTTGTGTGTCCAGCAGTCAGCAAACACACATTTTTCTGTGTCTACACACAGTCAGACATTCTTCTGAAACCTGCCCCCCATTGTCCATTAAATAACCATAGAGATGTGCTGCCGCAGGAGAAAAATGAGTCCTGCAGAAGGAGATGTATTGTAGTTTTGATAGGGTGCGCTTTTACGATATGAAGGACCTTGGTCATTGTTTTTAAGGTACAGAATCTAGACAAAGTTAAAACAGAAAGGAGTCTTGTGGCATCTTTAGAACTAACCAATTTATTTCAGCATAAACCTTTGTGTATTACAGCCCACATTTTACCATCCCACTCCTATCACGTAGTTTATAAAAGCTTACACTGAAATATATTGGTTAACCTTTAAAGAGTCACAAGGCTCCTTTCTATTTTTATACCCAAACAGACTAACAGAAATATTTCTTTGAAAAGAAAAAAAGACTAGCACTTTTCAACATGATGCTCTGTCTTGGTTTCTTCAGAAAGTTTAACTGACACATACTGGATTGCATCCGTTAAGGCTGACTGACTTTAGTGCGTGAATCAACAATATACTTAGTGATCTCTCACTTATATCAAAAGATGTATTAAGCCATACAGAGAAACCCACTGGGTGATCTTCGGCATGCCACACACCTAGAGAAACACAAAGACAAACGCACTCTGAACAAATCTTGCCAAGAAAACCCCCATGATAGGTTTGCTTTAGGACTGGCATAAATTGGAAATGACTTGAAGGCACAGAACAACAAACTAAGGCATAAAGCCTCAAACTGTGTAACTGAACATGTCATGTAATGGGCTTTGAAATCAATGCATGGGTATCTCAAGTCAAGGAAAAGGAAGTGTACCACTCAGATGAAAAGATTAATTGCTCTTGTAATAGTAATTATATTTAAATTAGGATGCTATTATCTAAATTACTCTGCCTCAAAAGAATTCACACAAACCATACCACCATGCTGTAGAACCTTTGTGTGTGGGTTGTCAAGCTACTTACAGCAGATAGTGTGAACAATAAAACCCCAAAGGAAGTGAATATTCATGCCTTATTAACCCTCCTCCAGATAGATGAGACATTTTAATCCCCAAGAATCTCATTTTGTTGTAGAACCAGATCTACAAGGTAAGGATTTTACAACATTATCACGTGAAAAGTTGTAAACAATGTCTAAGAGTCTCATGCACTTGCCACCAAAACCCTCGTAAAAATAGTGGGGAACAAAAATTGTCCCCCAGAAATCTATTGCATGTGTATTGGTTACAAGTTCTTTTTAAGAAGTTATTTATTTATTTGATTTTGATTTTGCAAACCAAGAGGGCAGACAGATACTTCAAACAAGCATCCCAGTTCATCTGAAGCCATGTTTTCTGACTGAATGTTTAGTGAATGTGGAATATTCTGCAATAACAAATACTTCTGTGGATATAAAGCATTTTTACACAATGCAATATATTGTATTTCCCATGGGACCAGAAAATACTTCATTTTAGGGCATAGTTGAAGGCTGCTGTGTTGTTGTTTTTTAAATCCACCTGGATGAAGATTCATTACGTACTGATTACATCCAAGCTAGACTCCTCTAATATAGTCTATGTGTGGATGATGGTTTGGAAACTTTAATCAATAGAACACCAAGTTGCCCAGATGTTAGTGAGTGATAGATGGCTGGAAAATATAACCTCAGTATTGTTTCAAATGTCCAGACATCAGTATATTTATGAGCCTGGTTCAAAATGCTGGAGACCACCCATAAAGCCTTAACTGATTTGTGAACAGGTGATCTAAAACAACAGTAACCTCTCAAGTGTATGGATCTGCCCTGTCCCCTGTTTCTAAGGGCAGCAATTCAGGGCAGGCCCAATCTATCACACTGATTTAAAGAAGGTCTTAGCAAGCTCCATGGGTCAGTCAGTGTTCAACCCCTGGACCTACCATGGCCCACTCCAAATAAAATCAGAAGTAACCACTTCTGTAAAATCCCATGTGCAGTATTTACCGTAAAACCAGGCTGGGGTTGGGTCCTTGCACCTTGTGTTAAAGAAGAACTGCTGCTCCTAAAGGCTTCCAGAAGCAACAATTCTTGGTTTTTTGCTGACACTTTTTCTTCTTGGATGAGGTCTTGTAGGAGGAGAAGACAACAACTGCAAAAAAGGCTAGGAGTGGAGCTCATTATTTCTGTAGTAGTTGCTATGTGCCTTCAGGACAACTCCAATTTATGCAACCTTGTCATGGGATTTGTGGTCTCTACCAATGATACCTACCCTTCTTTTAAAGATTAGGTCCAATCCACCTGTCTTTGGCTCTCAGAACGTAACTTTTAACTTGTCTTAACAAAGAAAAATTGAAATATTCTTAACAACAGAGTTCTTTAGACTTTGAGTATGAAGTATGCATAATACTGTGCTGCATGAATGGCCTACTTGTTTAATTCCATTAAGATCTCTCTAAAATGCAGGAAGAACATTACACTGGAAGTTCCATATTTATTTTATTTATTAAATTTATATCCAATCTTTTCTCTCAAAACAGTGCTCACTGGGGCTAACGATTAAAAATGCATAAAATACAAAATTATAAATACCAAAACAAATCAACAAAACTATAAAAAATATATCAACTAAAAACTTCAATGAGAAAGAAAAAAGAGGCAGCTTTTTTAAAATATAAAAACCTGTTGCAGCAATATTGGTCCAAAACACACTGCAGAAATAACTCAGTTTGAGACCGCTTTAACTTCCCTGGCTCAATACTAGGGAATTCTGAGAACTGTAGTTTTGTGAGACATTTAACCACCTCTATCAGAGCTCTGGTGCCACAATAAACAACAATTCCCAGGATTCCCTAGTCCTGAGCCAGGGCAATTAAAATTGTCTCAAACTGGATTGTTTGTACAGTGTGTTTTGGACCATTCTTGCTGTGATATCAGTTCTCAGATCTTTCTTTATTACCTTAAAATGAGATGGAGTAGAATCAACCTGAGAATAGGGCAGTGTAGTGGCTAGTGTTGGACTAGAATCTGGAAGACCAAGGTTTGAATCCCCACTCAGCTATAAAAATCCACTCAATGGCTTGGGCAGTGCATCTACCCTGTAGAAATAATCCAGTTTGACCACACTTTTAAGTGGTGTAGCTCCTTCCTGTGGAATACTGGTATTTATAGTATCACAGGGTCTTTTCTAGCCAGAGTGCTGGTGCCTTACAGAACTACAATTCCTAGGATTCTGCAAGATGGCAAAAGTTGAAGTGGTGTTAAACTGCATTATTTCTACAATGCAGATGCATCCTCAGTCTCCCTGCCTTAGAAGAAGGTATACCAAATCTCCTCTGAATACATCTTTGCATGAAAACTTTGTGATAGGGTCATCATAAGCTGAAATCAACTTGAAGGCACAAAACAACAGCAGCATCAACTCAGTGTTGATGAAACAGATAAATTTTATTTGTTGTGGTAATACTGTATGCCAAAGTGAAATTAGCACACTACCAGGTGCTGTGGGCTGTATTTCAGAGGAAGGAACTGGGAAAACCACTTCTGAGTATTCCTTGCTTAAGAAATCCCTGTGAAATTCATGGAGTCGCCATAAGACAAGCAACTTGAAGGCAGTCGCACACACACAACACAAAGGAACCATTCATTACTGCTACCTGAATATGCCAATGGTTTGGAAAACTCACTTTTTCAAACCAAGGTAGTCACTCCTGTACACCGTTTATGGATTAGTCCCCATTTTAAAACTACTGTACTGCTAAAAAGAAGAAGAAAGAAAAAGGGAGAGAGCAAATAAGCAGTGGCTTTTGAACAACCAAAGCTGAATCCCTTTGGTGCATTTTGTAGAATATGCGCAAATTCCTTTTCTGAACGAATAGCTAAAAGAAGAACCATATTGCACATGCTGCAACAAAATTGGTTCTCAACTCTAGTCTTCAATTTGTTTTGAACTTCAGGTCCCAGAAGCCCCAGCCAACCTGGCCAACAGCCAGAATTTATGGGAATTGAAGTCCAAAATGTCTGGAGGAACAAAGTTTGGAAACTGATATAATAAAATAACTACCATCCCCTTTCTCTGATGGGAGCCAGTGAAGAGAAGCATCAGTTGGGGCTACTGCCATGATCAGTCATATTTCACAGTGTAATTCATGCAACGAGTATCAGCTGATTTCCAGCAAAGAGGGGAAAAAAAAGGAGTCTTTTCCAGCAGTGCTAAAAAGGAGGGCTGCTGTTCTGGAAAGAGCTAGGTAAAAACAGCTCTCCTCTTCTTCATTAGCAGCGGCTCTGACTTTATAAGTTGCTATGCACACAGATGCTACACAAAAAGCATTTTTTAATGGGTAAATGAATAAGATTTTCCAACCCAAATTATCAACATTTTATAAGCACCTAAGAATGCATCTGCAATGGAGAAATAATGCAATGTGACACCCCCTTAAGTGCTGTAACTCCATCCTATAAATGCAGTTTATATCTATATCTATATAGATAGATAAATGCAAGAGTTTGCAGTTTTACAAGGTCTTTAGCCTTCTGTGCCCAAGAGCGCTCATACCTCACAAAACTACACATCCCAGGCTACTGTAGGGTGGAGCCATGGCAGTCAAACCAGTGTCAAACTGTGTTATTTCTACAGTGTAGATGCACCCTTGGGGGTCATACTCTCTCAGCCTCAGGGGAAGGCATGGCAACCCCCCCTCTTGCCAAGAAAACCCCATGATAGGTTTGCCTCTTTTGTCTGTTGTTAACTGCCCTCCAGTTGATCTCAATCCGTGGCAGCCTTAGGATCATCATAAGATGGAAATGACTTGAAGGCACACAACAACAATGACAACAGGCTTTGTAAACAAATTCTGCAAAATCTTCTGCAAATCACAAGTCAGGGTTTGCCTAGGTTGCACAAAGGCGCCCTTAAACACAGAGAGGGAGAGGAATCTGTAATGGGTAGGGTGACCAGAGGTCCTCCTTTTCCAGGACACGTCCTCCATTTCAATCTTCTGTCCAGATGGAATTCCAAAACACCATCCCTTTGGCGCATGACCAAGAAACATGAATTTACATTGATAGGAATGTTCTTAGCTTTTCTTTGGTCATGCTCTGCATTTTCCTTGAAAGTCCTATATTTTACAGTGCCTTGTCCTCCTTTGGGGTTCTGACATCTGGTCACCCTGTTAATGGGAGAAATAATCATAGAATCATAGAGTTGGAAGAGACCACAAGGGCCATCCACTCCAACTCCCTGCCATGCAGGAAATCTAAGTCAAAGCCTCCCTGACAGATGGCCATCCAGCCTCTGTTTAAAGACCTCCAATGAAGGAGACTCCACTACACTCCAAGGAAGTTTGTTCCACTGTCACACAGCCCTGACGGTCAGGAAGTTCCTCCTAATGTTGAGGTGGAATCTCTTTTCCTGGAGCTTGCATCCATTGCTCTGGGTCCGAGTCTCTGGAGCAGCAGAAAACAAGCTTGCTCCCTCCTCAATATGACAACCCTTCAAATATTTAAACAGGGCTATCATATCACCTCTTAACCTTCTCTTCTCCAGGCTAAGCATCCCCAGCTCCCTGAGTCGTTCCTCATAGGGCAAGGTTTCCAGACCCTTCACCGTTCTAGTTACTCTTCTTTGGACACACTCCAGTTTCTCAATGTCCTTTTTGAATTGTGGTGCCCAGAACTGGACACAGTAATACAGGTGGGGCCTGACCAAAGCAGAATACAGAGGCACTATTACATCCCTTGATCTAGACACTGTACTTTTATTGATGCAGCCTAAAATCGCATTGGCCTTTTTAGCTGCCGCATCACACTGTTGACTCATGTTCAACTTGTGGTCTACTTGGACTCCAAGATCCTTTTCACACATAGTTTCATTCAGCTAGGTTTTCCAGTCCCCATGAATAAATCAGAATGAATGGATGACAATGAGTTGACTGCACAATAAAATAAAATAATTTTTTTATTGTATGAATTGATGTTATGATTGTATTATGTTTGGTGTATGTAAAGGGAAGAAAAAATTCATATATATCCCTGTACAAAATGTAAGAAGATGAGGTTGTTATCTTATATGGATAAATGTTAGGTCAGAAAATAAAAAAGAGCATTTATTTAAAAAAAATCAAATAAAAATAATTAAATAAATAATAAAATAAAATAAATTATAAAAATAAAGAAAAATGAAATCATAATAAAATAAGATACAAAAATAAATTATAAAAGTAAAGCCCGGGGCTTACCTGTTGGAGGGCGGAGGCGGTGGCCAGGAAGCCCCAGGGGCTCCCTCGGAGGCGCTGCCGGGCCCTCCTGGCGGGGCTCTCCTCCTGCTCCTGCTCCCTGGCCCCGCCTTGGCCTCCCTGGCGCCGCCGGTAGGAGAACATGCGCGAGGGCGAGGAGGAGCCCTGCTTGGCCCCGGGCCTCTCCGCCTGCTCCTGCTGCCCTTCCTCGCCCCCTTCCTCCTCCCTGTAGACCGAGGCCGGGTGGCTCCTCTTCCAGAGGCTGCGGGGGTCCTCCAGGAGGGAAGGCCGGCCGCCCCGCCGCTCCTCCTCCTCCTCCTCGGAGGCGCTCTCCAGCTCCAGCTCCTCCTCCTCCCCCTCGTTCGCCACCGACCACGACACCGAGTCCAGGATCACGTAGCCCCCCGCGGGGGCAGGGGCCAAGGCCGGCAGTAATAGGAGCCCCAGAGGCAGCAGCAGCCCCAGGCAGCCTCCCCTCCTCTGGCGGCGGCGGCGCCAGGAGCAGCGGGGAGCCATTTTGGGAGCCCAGGACTGGAGCCCCAGCAGCAGCAGCAGCAGCAGAGAGCAGCGGGGAGAGCGGCGCCCCCTTGCGCCCACTCTGGGAAAGGCCTCCTCCTGCGCCTCCTCCTCCAAAATGGCGGGAGCCCCTGAGGAGGAGAGACTGGGAAGAGGAGGTTCAGAGGGGATCATGGGACAAAAAGCCCAATGCAGTTCTAGGCAGCATCAATAGAAGTATAGTGTCTAGACCAAGGGAAGTCATAGTGCCACTCCATTCTGCCTTAGTCAGGCCCCACCTGGAATACTGTGTCCAGCTCTGGGCACCACAATTCAAAAAGGATATTGAAAACCTGGAGCCATGTGTCCAAAGGAGGGCGACTAAAATGGTGAAAGGTCTAGAAACCTTGCCCAATGAGGAACGACTCAGGGAGCTGGGGATGTTTAGCCTGGAGAAGAAAAAGTTAAGGGGTGTTTAAATATTTGAAGGGATGTCACATTGAGGAGGGAGCAAGCTTGTTTTCTGCTGCTCCAAAGACTAGGACCCGGAACAATGGATGCAAGCTACAGGAAAAGAGATTCCACCTCAACATTAGGAAGAACTTGTTGTTCCTGTCTGAGAAGTAGCATTTCTTCCCCCTCCATTCTTTCAGGGAACTCCAGGCAGCCAGCAGAGATCCCCCCCTTCCAAATTTGCAATAACCCTGTGAGATAAGTAAAGTGGACAGACAGTGTCTGGGGCAGCCATGTTGGCCATATACAGTTGGCCTCTGTGTCAGTGGGCTTGCCATCTGCAGGTTGGAGCATCTGCACATGAGCCTGCCCTGTTCTCATCAATGGTGGCACATGTGTGTGTCCATGCCAATGCAGCTGTGCACATGTTGCACTGCCATTGGCTATAATGAGACTAAAGGTTCTACAGTATTTGGCATCTATGAGCAGGGGACTAGTCCGGAATGGAGCTCCAACAGAGAGGAAGGACTGACTGTACCAAAGTACAATAACACCCAAAATCCACACAACAGTGAAACCTTTATTGGACCAAACAAAACCCACAATATACATGTTGCAAGCTTTCAAAGTTCTACTGGCTTCTTCTTCTGGCAAAGATATTTAAACCATACAGGATAAATGTGTGTGTGTGTATGTGTATAATTACAATGTTAGTATCCTTAGTTCAGATGTTATAGAGGTGGGCAGGTCCCTCCTCCTGGCTGTATGGGTTCTCTGAGATTCTTAAAGTCCAAGAAATAACATGTAACTTAAATCTCCCAGTGCCCACATGGCCAGAAGGAGGAGCGGCCTGCCTGCATCAGTACCACTCCACACCATCTGATCTGAGGACAACAACCACAACATCTAGGCAAAATGCGGCCCCATGACCAATACTGTCATTCTTTCCCCCTTCTGTATGATTTTAACACCTTTGTCTGATGAAGAAGCCAGTGGAGCTTCGAAAGCTTGCAGTATCTATACTGTGCATTTTGGTTGGCCCAAGAGAGTTATCACTGTTTTGTGGATTTTGGATGTTACTGTATTTTGCATCCCAGTCCATCATCCACTGTGGGTGCATCTGCACTGTACAAATGATGGTGTTTGGCCCACTTTAAGTGCTGTAGCACCATCCTATGGAATCCTGGGGTCTGTAGTTTCACAAGGTCTTTAGCTTTCTATGCCAGATTGCTGATGCCTTACAAAACTACAAATCCCAGGATTCTGTAGGATCCAGCCATGGCAGTTAAAGAGGTGTCAAACTGTATTAATTCTACAGTGTAGATGCACGCAGGTGCAGTGTAATGAGTAATGTTAATAAATGTTCTCAAAGTGATAGGGCAGACGTGACAGAGCAAGCGTTTGAACATCTGAAATTAGTACATATTTACACAGCAGCTGACTTCGAGAGGTGGCTGTCAACCACAATTGTTTGTTTGCACCCATCCTCCTGGAAGGCAAGGTTTGTCAGTGTGGAAAACAGGTTGCATTACCATGGATTGTCAAGGCACTATTGTGGGGGAAAGTGTGATAAGAAATTATGCCGAACTTGTATGCTTCCATTCTCAAACTAGTGCAATTGTGGCAGGACAATAAGCCAGTGTGATATAGTCCTAAATCTTTGGTTTAGCAGACTCAGCCCAAAAGGTATAGGTCTGGGTATCAACATCATTGGGCCTTATCACATGTGAAACAGGAGCTCCAATTCAAAGTGAGGGGGTAGCAGGGTCACTTCGGATCCAAAGCAATTCACGTGATGTATTATCATACCTGAGGAACGAAACTGTAATCTCTACTTGGCCAAAGCGGAGTGCACATTGTATTACCACACCAGAGAGATTCAATGATTCAAATTGGCACCCTTGCGCATGCTCAGTGGGGCTCTGGACAACAGGTCACAGGAGGTCACTGGGGGCGTGATCGGGGTGAAGGAGCAGGCAGAGGATGATGAGACAGGTGGCAGGGGTCACGGGCGAGATTGGGGTGAAGGAACAGGCAGGGGATGACGAGACAGGTGGCAGGGGTCACTGGGGCAAGATTGGGGTGAAGGAACAGGCAGAGGATGATGAGACAGGTGGCAGGGGTCACTGGGGCGAGATTGGGGTGAAGGAACAGGCAGGGGATGATGAGACAGGTGGCAGGGGTCACTGGGGCGAGATCGGGGTGAAGGAGCAGGCAGGGGATGATGAGACAGGTTTCAGGGGGTCATGGGGGGCGAGATCAGGGTGAAGGAGCAGGCAGGGGATGATGGGACAGGTCACTGGGGGTGAGATCGGGGTGAAGGAGCAGGTAGGGGATGATGGGACAGGTCGCAGGGGTCACTGGGGGCGAAATTGGGGTGATCTTCCACAGCAGGCCAATTTGAAGTGAAATCAAAGTGAGCTTGGAAACAATTTTTGTGAATTCACAAAAATGAGGAGTCACAGTGCTTAAGCCAGAGACACCAGAAAGAGTAAGTAATGGGTGGAATGAGTAATTTGTTTAAAGCCTACTCAAGGGCCTACTTCAAGGCTGAAATGAAACTGGTTTGGTGTTGTTAGGAGTGGGAATATTGTTTGATATCTTTTAAAGCATCTTGCCACCGGCACAGGAAGAGTACAATATTTACATGCAGCTTGCCACTGGCACAAGCAGAGTACAATACATATAATTTTCCCTTTGCTCAAAGCTGTCTCAAGACATTTTGGTATCTAAGCCAAAGGACAGAGTGGTGCCTCGTTCTATTCCACACATAGAGTTGGCAGGACGGACAGTTGGACAGTAACATTGAGAGCAGCGATGTCATTAGGGGGTGCAGACTGCACCAGGTGACACCCCACTCCTGAAATATCTGGGTTTTGGCAGAAATGGGCTGTGGCATTTGCCTGTGTCCCTTTAAAATGATGAAGAGGTGGTGTGAGCAGAGTGAAGCTCAGTGGGTGAGAGAAAGGAGAGGCCCCAGGTTTGTTTGTTTTTTAAATTAAAATTTAAAAAATCTATCTATCTATATATATTTATAAATTATTCTTTTTAAAATTTTCTTTGAAAACGTTTCATTTTACTCAGTTTTCACTTTAACCACATGCAATTATGTATACGTAAATACATTTAGGCTGTCTGTATGATATAGTTGTTTATGTCACAACTGTTACTATTACATTCAGTGATATATGGAAATTATGATTTATGGGTAACATTAGTACAAAAAATTTACTAAGGATTCTATATGGTGAGGTATGGGAGGCGGTCAGTCGGGGGGAGGTGACACTATGAGTTATCCACTGTGTGACAGCAACCCTAATGATGCCACTGATTGGGACAAGGCTCTTCAGTCAGTCAGTTGTGGGGTTACAGAACAGGCTTAGAGCATTGCATAAGATGAGAAGGCTCAGTGAAGCAGTAGGAAAAGCAAGAAGATTTTTTCGGTTCCAAGAACTGAGGTAGATGATGAGTCTTTTGGAAATTCATGTAGGGTCACACTCTGAATTGAAATCAATTTGATGGACAAATAACAGTCAACACAAGAAGAAACATCTGAGTGAGGAGCTGGCAAAGGTTTAGGCATGCAGAACTGCTCTGTCTTCAGGAAAGGGAAACACTTGAGAGAACAGAAATACATTTTTGGTGTATCAATTGCTGTCCCTCCATCAGCTGCCTGAGGTGGTTTGCCTCATTCTGCTATTGATGGGCTTACCCTACATCTGCACTCTGCTCCTTATGTATGCACCAATTCTCTATAATCAATTATTTTCCTTCAATTTTGAATTCTCACTAAGGCTACATCCTCACTACAGAATAATCAGGTTTGACACCTTTTTATTTGCCATGTCTCAGTGCTGGGAATACTGGGAATATAGTTCTGTGAGACATTTATCTTCTCGTTAGCGAGTTCTGGTGCAACAACAAACTACAACCCCTAGAATCCTAGCATGAGACAGGGTAGTTAAGTGGTGCAAACTGGATTATTTCTGCAATGTAGATGCAGGCTAAGAAGCAAAGCCAAGACTGCAAAGCTGCAACAGCTAAACTGAACAGTAGATGGTGGCCAGATTCAACTGAGAGAAACAGGGCCCGAGACAGACGGGCCAAAAGGGGCGTGGTGACAGAGATACTAGGGTTCCGGACGGCACAGCAACTGCCAGGGTCTGGAACCCAGTATGTAATGGTGGCGGCCTGATGGTGGCATCCTGCCTGCAAGGCCGCCACCTTTTCATGTAACATGCATAGTGTTTGCACGTCGTGGTGCATCCATTACGTCGCGAGTGGCCATTGGCGCACTCGCCAACATAACCCAGGTGCTGGTAAAAGAACCTGGAAAAACCAGGTTCTTTTAACTCCAGAGGAACGTCGTGTTGGTCTATTGTTCCTCTGGAATTAAAAGGGGTTCCTGCAGGCTGCCGTTTTCGAGTGGTCTGTACTGAATAGGCAGGGGGGGGACCAGCATATCAAATGGAACGAGCGTGCATCCGTACTGCAGAAATAACCAGTTTAACACCACTTTAACTACCGTAGCTCAATGCTATAGAATTCTGGCAGCCTAAGAAGCAAAAGTGGGGAATCATTTTTCTTACATCTACAAGGCATCATCTACACCTTCGGAATAGTGCTGCCCAGTTAACATCGCTCTTGCTCTTGCCCAAAATCTATAAATTGGTTGTGATCTCTTCAGTCTTACGTTGTTCAGCAGCTAAACCATCTTGACGGCAGATTGGTGAAAGAGCCAAATTATCCTGCTCATTGTCAGCACAGCCCAATTTCCTTCCTTCTCTATGCAGATTTGAAATACTGTAGGTGAATGAAATATTAAAGCAGAAACAAATTGAACAAGTGCCGGAGCCCAAATGTTGGTTTTTGTTTTTAATTTAAAGACTGACATAATCATTAAAGTGCCATCTGCTAATCTCCTGTTTGGAGAAGGAAACAAATCTGTTCATATGCAGTGTGGCGGCCTGGAATGGGATATCTTATGTTCAAGCTCTTCTTCTCCAACTAGATTTTCTGGATAAACTTAAATGAATCATCATCTTCCAACAATCACTTGCTTCCAGAGTTGGTGTGTTGCCCTCAGTTAACAAATGTGGCCAATCCTAAATTTGGAAGGCTCCTCTCATGACATCCCCTATAGCTAGCCACCCCGAAGAAGTATTTTTAAAAGTGAGCAGGGTGCAGAACCAGTATCAACAAACAGGTTGTCCATTAGGAGCATTTTGTAAAGCTAATGAGTCATAATGCTGGCTGGGATGTACTGCGAGTTGTAGTACATAAAGGAAATTTTACAGCTACTTCCAAAGTTGCCCCTATACTACCTTCCTAGGTAATTGCTAGGGCCAGGCCTATGAGAGAGATAGAAGATGGAACAACACTGTGAACAGAATGTGCCTTCACACCCCATTCACTTTGTCTCTCTTTAAAAACATCATGCAACGGGACCACAAGACACTTGAAACTGATTTCAGGCACCCCCACTTTTCGACAACTCATTTTGCAATGTTCCACTGTTTCAACACAGATCTAAATTACAGCCATGTACCACCACTCTTGATCTTTGACCACAACACTGCTCCCTGCCTTCAGGCTGCATCCCAATGTGCAGAATAATGCAGTTTGACACATTTTAACTGCTCCTGGGCTCAGTGCTATGGAATTCTGGAAATTGTAGTTTCTTGTCCCACAAGAGCTCTCTGACAGAGAAAGCTAAATATCCTGGGATTTATAAAACTATAAATCCCAGAATTCAATAGCACTGAGCTATGGCAGTA
The DNA here is from genome assembly GCF_019175285.1 of Sceloporus undulatus. NCBI lineage: Eukaryota > Metazoa > Chordata > Lepidosauria > Squamata > Phrynosomatidae > Sceloporus > Sceloporus undulatus. The sequence goes on from NC_056524.1 coordinate 101,604,850, forward strand.
AAGTGGTATTAAACTAGATTATTTCTGCAGTATGGATGCATCCTCTATTCAACTGTGGCATGCTGTTTTTTTTCTTCTTTCTTTCTCTCATTCTAGTCTCAGTTTCAGTGCCTGGGTTTCTTTCTCTCAGTTAACTTGGCACCATCTACTGTTCAGTCTTGCATTTGCAAGCTAAAAAAAGGACTAGATTTTGCTTTTCAGCCTTTTCCACTTTTTGACAGTGACTAGTTCCTAACCCATCGAATAACTAGGTCAGGGGTAGGCAACCCCTTTGAGCCGGGGGCCGGTTGCTGTCCCTCAGAACAACTGGGGGGGGCCGAAGCCAAAAAAGAATAATTAAATAATTTTAAAAATAAATAATAAACTGGGACAAATGTATGGACAAAATTTTTCAAATGGAGGGCACTTTTTAAATAAAAAAGGGAGGAACTTGGAAAAATTTGCTGAGTTTAAAAAAATGTTAAGATAAATGCATGTTTCTGAGGCTTCATCGACAATTGCCTCACCTGCCCCTCGCGCGAAACGCCAAAGGCCCCGGTGGCAAGCGGCGGCAGGACGGGCTGGGGCCGGCCCAAGGCCTCCCGCCGCATCAGCCCGCGGCCGCAGGTTGCCTACCCCTGAACTAGGTTCTCGTACAGTAACTGGAGTATGCAGCCCACAACTTTGAACAGCTTTGCCTTGATGTGAAATAAACACGTGGGTTGGAGGAGGATCTGACCTTTAATGTTGGAAAGGCTCATTACAGGAGGTACCGGCCGCTAGGAGCCAGCATGATGTAGTGGTTTGAGTGGTGGACTAAACTCTGGAGAACAGGGTTCAATTCCCAGCTTGCCATGAAACCCACTGGTTACCTTTGGTGAATCACTGCCCTCAGCCTCAGAGGAGGTCAATGGCAAACCTCTGGACAAATCTTCAAGAAAAACCCATGATGGGGTTGCCTTAGGGTCACCATAAGTCGAAATAACTTGAAGGCACACAGCAACAATAACACAACAGCATCCATCACACCCACATCTGAACTCACACGGTTCATCAAGAGTCCCTCTTCTGTCGGGGATGCTTTGATTGAGATTTCCTGTATGGCGGGGGGTTGGACTGGATGGCCCTTGCGGTCTCTTCCAACTCTATGATCGGTGATTCGAGGTGGAGCATTGGGATGGCAGGACTGCAAGGGCTGCCAAACAGAAGAGGAGATGAACTCAGCTTCTAGGAGCTCAGTTGCAACACAATAAAACCGGTATCTAACCCATTATTCTTTTCTTCTTTTAGGATGATGCGCTTATGCAGATACTACAAGTTTGTTCCTAGATACAAAGTCTCAAGATCTGAAGGCAAGCATGTCAGAATCAATATGCGTTTGTGTTCAGCAAAGACATCCTACTGTTTGGGTATATAAAACCATTGGCTGGAAACGGTTTGAGGAATCGGCTTATTTAAATATTTGTCAATTCTCTCTTATTAAATTTACCATGTGTTTGTGGTGATTTTTATGCTTTTTTTAAAACTCAGTTTTGTATTTACTGGTTGGATATAGTTTATATGGTGATGGCTTTTAGCTTTTAACAATAAATTTCACAACATATTGTCAATTAATAAAATTTAACAAGATAGGGTAAGACAACAACATGCTTTCCAGATGTTGTTGACTTGCAATGTCTCATCCTTCCATTGACATGTGAGACAGAGTTGCTACATCTAAAAGACGGCATGATTGGTCACCACTGACAAGAGGTTTTGGGGCAAACCAGTCACTGTAACCTGGAGCTGCTAAATACCCTCTGATCTGAGTATTGAAGTTCATGCAAAGAAGTAAAGAAGTATACTACTAAGGCATCTCATTGTTCTAAATTAACCAAATTAAACACATTCCCACACTATTTGCTTATTTTTATAAGAACAGTGTGTGGGTGTGTGTGTGTGTGTGTTGTGGTGAAGAAGTGTGAAACATATGTACTTGAAATCATCATTCATCAGGGGCATATTTCCTTCTCCCCTGTCCCATTTTCAGAGTACAATGGTTATTTGCCTGGCAAAGGTCCTTTTCAGTGGTGGCACCCCCACCTGTCTCTCCCATAAATGCTTGCCTGACACATATTTTGATGTCTTTGATGGTACAGCAGGTGGTTCCTTTTTCCCAAGTTTTGAAACTTTTTATCCATTTTGTTCTGTCTCATATGCTATTTCATCATGCTTCTTCTAAATATATTTTGGTTTTATTTTTATGAATCAGCATTTTAATGTGTTTTTTCCTAAAAAAATACTTTTACGGCAATCTCTCTTAAGTATTATACTGAAGAGGCAGATATATATTTCATAAATAAATAAATGGGGAGACAAAAAGTACGGTGAGAGAAAAGATTATGGAATTATAACCAGTGCTGCATCCCACGTGCTGAAATAACTCATCATTGACACAATTTTAACAGCCTTGAACTGCCAGTGCTATGGAAATTGGGGAACAGTAGATTGGAAGACATTCAGCCTTCTCTTCATGGAGCTCTATGTCATAACGAGCTACAAATCCCAGGATTTTATAGCACTGGGCACGGTAGTAAAGTGGCATCAAACTGAAATATTTCTGCAATGCACATACAGCAATGAAACACTTACCCTTATCTAGAATGTTATCCACACTTAATATTTCAACCTCTATACAGTGTTACCCGGAATACCGAATGCGCCGCCTTATACGAAATTTCCGGGGTTACGAAAAAACCAATTGAAAAAAACTGTCCGGGTTAGACGAAGGTTATTTCGGGTTACGAAAGAAATTTTGGTGCTTCGGCGCTTTTTTCGCACCAATCGCGGCTTTTCCCCATTAGCGCCTATGGGTTTTCGGCTTGCGAAAGCCTTTCGGGTTACGAAAGCGGCGGCGGAACGAATTATTTTCGTAACCCGGGGTACAACGGTAAGCACTTTAGAATTGAAGAATGTTTCAAAAGAAAAATCAAAGTGCAGGGGCAATGCTAGGAAAAAAAACTTTGCCAGATTCAGCTTCATGGCAAATGTATTGAGTCTATATTAAGTCCAATATAACTTATTTTTATCGATTGTAACATTGCTCTTTTTTCACTACAGTTACAGCATTTTTGTGCCACTTAAATGCCATGGATACCCCCTATGGAATCAAAGTTTTAGTTTCTTGGATATCTAGTTTCTCTGTTGGAGTTTCAAAAATGCAAGTCACAACTGGAATTCAGTGGAACATGAGGTCAATGCTAGTGGACATGTGAATGTTAGAAATGTAATGGGGTGCACACCCCAAGATCCCTGTCTATATGTCTCTGCAAACCTAACAAGCAGAAAGCAAGCAAACCTGGGTAACTTGAAAGACTTGATGCATTTATCACAAGACTGAAGGATTTTTAAGAGGCAGGGTTTGGTGAATGAGTATAAAATCCCCCTATAACCAGAAAGCCACTATCATGGTTTTCCTATTGGAAGGGAGGTTTGCAAGCAGGTTGAGCCAAATGCACTGACAATTCCTTCTACAACATCCCTGGAGCAAGTACTGCACATTCTCTCTCTCACACACACACCTACCCATTCTGCAGCAACATGCCACTTTATACATTAATGAATCGGTTCAGTGTTTAGCTCAGGGGTGTTGTGGAGGGAATTGTCAGGGCATTTGGCTAAACATGCTTGGCAAACCTCTCATTCAGGAGGAAAGGGATGTTTGTCAGATTATATATAGTTAACAAGGGCTCTCTCTCGTCTCTCTGTCTCTCTCTCCTCTCTCCTCTTCTCTCTCTCCTATATATATAATATAATGGAGAGAGAGAGAAAAGCTACTTTATGTCAGATTGACTTTTCTCTATTGAGCTCAGAATGTCCATTAAAGTGGGTCTTAGTAGAGGGAAAAAAATAGCTCCATAACAGAGCAATGCTACACATGCAAACGGTCCCAGATTCAGCTGCTGTCATCTCAATTTAAAAGGATCAGGTAACAAGCGATGAAAAAACGGTCCCCATTTTCTCAGATCCATGACAGGAAGATCCCAGTCAAGGTAAGCCAGTATTAAATAAAGAAGACAAAAAACAGCTAAACTGGCATTAGGGAGTTTTGTTATCTCTTCCTCAGCATATGCTAGTGACTGATATCCTTTTGAATATCAGGAAATCAAGACAGCAGGCCTTCTGCACACAAAATATGCTCTACCACTAATTTTAGCTTGTCCCACTGCGGACAGATAGGAGTGTTTGCATTTTGCTTTATGTACACACATCAACGACCAGTTGTTCCACTTTGGCATGCATATACCCTTGGTGAATTTGTCACAGTACAAAAAAGCTAATGAAATATTAATAACACAATCTATCATGTGAGGAAGTAATAAGACACTGTGAGTGGCTACATTTCATCTTGTGCCACTTTCAGTTTCATCCACATTCTAAGGCCATGTGTAAGGAACTGCTAAGAAAATCCAAAACTTTCCCGAGTAGTTTTGGTTGTGTTCACACCATTTTTAAAGTATTGATTGTTTTGTTGTTCGAGATGATCTTACTGTCTGTAAATAAAGAACAAGAGAAAAGTCCAGGTCATTCAGGTATCGGGGGTTAGAAAGTGTGTGTGTGTGTGTGTGTGTATATCTTTCTTTTATACATATAAGATAGTCCAAGTGGCATCTCTAGAAAAACTTCAGACAAATTAACTACAAGTGGAGCACACCATAACTCCTTCCCTCCCTGAAGAAGATGATGAAAAGATGAACAAGAGACCTCAAAGTCACCTTCTCATCAACAGTCCTGCACCGTTCTTGGAGACTCAGGGCTGTGGCTTTCCTGGTTGAATCTGTGGCCTGTTAAAGACAGGCCAAAATAAAGCTGCTTGCGAGTCACTTTGGAGGTATGGTATTTCAATGGATGCATGAGTCCTAAGGGTCCAAAAGCCACACCAAAGCTGCACTACAGTCCTTAGGACAGGAGCGTGGCTTTGGTGTGGGTTGTGGACTCAGGACGCATGCATCATTGAAATACCATACCTCCAAAGTGATTCGAAGCAGCTTTATTTTGGCCTGTCTGTAACAGCCTGTCTATCTGAATGGGGTCTTCCTCTTGCCCTACTGCCTTCTACCTTGCCAAGCGTTCATTGTCTTTCTGCTAAGTCATTTCTTTCATGAGATGTCCAAAGTGCAAGCCTCAGTTTAGTCACCATGACTTTCTAGGGAAGTTCAGGCTTGATTTGCTCTATCTTACCTATTTTATCGGTTTTGTGGTTTTTTAACAGTTATGGTATCTGCAGAACTCTTCTCCACTAACATTTCAAATGCGTTGATTTTCGTCCTATCGCTTTCTTCACGTGTCCAGCTTTCACAATGAACAAGAAATTGGAAGTGCAATAGCATGGACAATCCCGACTTTGGTATTCAATAATATATCTTTACATTTAAGGATCTTGTCTAGTGCTTTCATAGCTGCCCTTCCAGCCCTAGTCTTGTTCTACATTTTTGACTGCAGTTTCCATTCGTGATTAATGACTGAGCCAAGGTAGGGAAATCGGAACATTTCAATGTCTTCATTGTATGCTTTAAAGTTACATGATAACATCTGTACTCATACTTTTGTTTTCTTAATGTTCTATCGATACTTAAACCTGCCTTTGTTCTTTCATCCTTGACTTTAACACAACCTCCCAACTTGTGCCTGCCAACAGTTGGGCTAAAACTGCATATCAGCCCAGCCAGAACATCCAGGGGCCTGATTGGAGAAGTCTGATCTAATATAAATGGAGCTCTGGCCCCTTTTCCTACTTCACAACTGAAAGGACAGATGTGCATACAGCAAATAAAATTGATCTCTCCTCTTGGCACCCCAGCCTTACCCTAACAAGCAACAGATGCAGTAAAGATAAATGTTGGATTTGAGTATCTGAAGCTGATTACAAAATGCTTGCTGGGGTGATGGTGGCTAACCCTGAAGGTCCAGGACCATCGCCACACACCATTAGATACGCTAAATGAGTACATGGACTGAAGTCAATAATTAGTTGTTGTGTTGTGACTTCAATGTCATTCTGATTTATGCGAACCCTAAGGCAACCTATCACAGGGTTTTTTGGAGCTGAGAATGTGTGATAGAACAGACATAAAGAAAACAATAGTTATTTTGAGACAAGCCAACAATGGTGTGATCTTAAGTTTCAAACTGCGAGCATATCATGTGCATATAATCAATCCCCCATATCAATCTTTCCATAAGGAAAGTCCAAAAATAGAGTTAATGTTGAGTCGTGGTTGACAAACCGTTATAGCAGTCTTCATTTCCAACCATTTGATATGTCCCCATTGACAATAGGGCACAGGGCTCATCTCATTACTAAGCCGAAGAGCCAGCGTCGTCAGAGACTACTCTGTGATCATGTGGCCAGCATGATTGCACAGAATGCTGTTTACCTTCCCACCAGAGTGGTACCTATTTATCTACTTGCATTTGCATACTCTTGAACTCCTAGGTTGGCAGAAGCTGAGACTAGTGACATCATGCAGCCCTGGGCCTCAGAACTGCCAACTTGCTATCTGTGCAATCAACAGAGTCAGTGTCTTGATGTATCTTAATTGAGCATTCAAGATGGAAACATTGTGCGTGTGATGTGTGTGTGCCAACCGCTTCCTAGAGCTAGTATGGTTGGACTGAGTCTGCTAAATGACCTGGCATATTGAGCCACACATGACTCCTGTATAGTTGAGTTCCTCTGAAATTATCAACCTGAAGTGTACTGAGTGATCAAGTAAAACAAAATAAACAACTAAACATATTATTAGTCCAAAACACATGGCAGAAATAATCCAGTTTGAGACTGCTTTAACTGCCAAATAGTGATAAGAGACAGTCAAGAACTAGCTGATACACCTAAATTGATGACAGAACTCGCCATAGGAATTTCTTCGTTCCTATCGGAAGGCAAAACGTGCAGCGAAGAGAGCCTCTCCTCTGCACGGATTGCGTTGCAGAGTCCCATCCAGCAGAGCTGTTTAAGGTGGTGAGGGAAATGACGCAGGTGCCCGCCCTGCGCCAAATCCCTTACTTAACACCGACGACGGCCTGCTGTGACGCGTTTAACAACTCTTTGCAGACAAAAATCTCCAGATAAGAGCCGACCTAGATGCCACCATTGGAACAGAGTCGACAGGTGAAGCGTCCAGGTGACTCCGCCGATGTTAGTTATACTGGATCAGTTCCAATCTGTGAGTATGATGACGTGGACAAGCTGCTTGGTAAGGTGAGGAAGACAACTTGCCCTCTCGACCCTTGCCCATCATGGCTGGCCGTCCGGGGGGGGGATGCACTGATGAGATTCCTTACGGATTCATCGGTGGCATCCTTCAGGGAAGGACATATTCCATCTTGTTTAAAGGAAGCGGCAGTTAGGCCGCTCCTGAAAAAACCTTCCCTAGACCCCTGGATATGAGGAATTATAGGCCAGTGTCATTGCTGCCATTTTTGAGCAAGTGATCGAGAGGGCGGTTGCCCTCAGCTCCAAGCTGTCTTGGATGAAACCGATTATCTAGACCCATTTCAAAACCGGTTTTAGGACAGGCTTTGGGGTTGAGACTGCCATGGTTGCCTTGACGCGACGAGCTGCTCGAGCATTGACAGGGGGAGTGTGACCCTGTTGGTGCTCTTAGACCTCTCAGCGGCTTTCGATACTATAGATCACGGCATCCTCTTAGACCACCTGAGGGGGTTAGGTATCGGGGGCACTGCCTTGCATGGGTTCCGGTCCTTCCTCTCGGGCAGGTCTCAGAGGGTGCTACTCGGGGACTGTAGCTCAGTAAGAGGTACTCACTTGTGGGGTTCCTCAGGGGGCTATTTGTCCCCGATGTATTTAAAATCTAATGAAGCCGCTGGGTGAGATAATACGGAGTCATGGTGCTGGGGTGTATCATACGCTGATGACACCCAAATCTATTTCTCCATATCTCGTTCGTCGGCCTCGAATTCTGATGGCATCTCTCTTCAATGAATGTCTTCAGTGCGGTAATGGGCTGGATGAGGAAAAAACAGATTGAAACTGAATCCAGACAAGACGGAGGTGCTCATGGGTAGGGCCCCGAAACCAAGAATTGGGTTGCAACCTCCAGTCCTGGATGGGGTCACACTCCCTCCAGTGACTGTGTTCGCAGTCTGGGGGTGCTCCTTGACTCGTCGCTCCTGATGACAAATCAGGTAAATGCGACGGTCAGGAGTGCCGTTAGCAGCTTCGGCTGATACGCCAGCTGCACCCTTTTCTGGAAGTAAGGGATCTCAAGACGGTTGTGCACGCGCGGGTAACCTCACGCTTGACTTCTGTAGGCACTTACAGGGGGCTAACCCCTGTGCTTGACTCGGAAATTACAGCTGGTTCAAACAATGGCAGCCAGGCTTGTCTCAGGAACATCTAGGAGGACCACATTACTCCGGTTTGGAGTCGCCTCAACTGGCTGCCTATCAGCTTCCGGGCCCAGACAAGGTGTTGGTTATCACCTTAAAGCCTAAATGGCTTGGGTCCAAGCTATCTCAGGGACTGCCTCCTCCCGTACAACCTCCCCGCGCTCTCCGGTCCTCTGGGACGAACTTACTGCAGCCGTTAAAATCTAGGCTTGCGGCAACCTCCCAGAGGGCGTTCTCGTGCTGTTGCCCCCAAACTCTGGATGACCTGCCAGATGAGATCCGTCAGATAACATCATTAGACAGCTTAAAAAAAGCGGTCAATAACGGATCTCTTCCGGCAGGCCTTTCCAGACAACCATCCCAGCCCAGGTTCCCTGATTCCCCCATTCCTCCCGTGGGCCCCATCTCAGTGATGTGTCGAGGATCAACAGAGGGATATCAGGGTTTTAACTTGCTGTTTTTATGCTTGATGTTGTGTTTTTAATAGTGTTATAACTGTTAATATTGTCTTAAGGGGGGAGGGATAAAGTGTTTTTAATTGTTATATTTTATATTTTTACTGTTGTCAACCGCCGCGGATTGGTTTGCCATAGGGCGGTATATAAATAATAGATAAAATAATAATAATATATAATTAATTATTATTATATTAATCAAAGAAAAATCAACAACAACTTTAAGAAATATGTGGTTGAAACGGATAGAATTTTGGGAAAAGAAATGAGGTGAAACATCTGTATAAATTTCAAGGAATATTAATATATAGGACATAACACAGTCAGCCCTCCTTATCCCGTTTTTTTTAAATCCACCACGGATTCAGGCATCCATCGCTTGAAAATACTTTTAAAATATACAAATTCCCATAGACAAACCTTGATTTGCCATTTTATATAGGGACACTATTTTACTTTGCCATTATATTTAAGGGGACTTGAGCATCCATTGGTTTTGGTATCCACGGCATCCTGGAACAAAACCCTGTGGATATCGAGGGCTCACTATATACATCTGCACACACATATAATGGACTCCACTTAAATTAAGTACAAGAAAAAAAATAGAAATGAGTAAAATACTGAGATATATTGGTATTAAGGTATACAAATATATATATATATATATAGATATAAAATATATATATATATATAGTATAATTAACAAGATGTATACTGTATTGTATTAGATTAGAAGGCAATCAATAGAACAGAAAAGAAAATAGAAGACAATTGAGAGAGAAGGGATTATGAAATGTGATTATAAAGGATATTTAAACTCAGTTCCTAGAAGGAAAGATATAAATGGAATGATTTATGTATGGTTTTGTTGTTGTATTTTACATATGAAATATGGTGACAATTTGAACACAATCATGATAAAAAAAATTTAAATAATTTTTAATACAAATAAGGGTGGGAGGCTTGCTGAGACACATGAAACATGCAAGGCACACTCATGGCTCCTATGAGATCTCAAATCTTATAGGAACCCTCAAGCAGCCATAATGAAGAGAGGAATTTTACTGTTGTCAGGCAAAGCGTATTGCTTGGCTTGGAGTAGAAAGAATCCCCAAACCGCATGCTCCCAACGGACACCCTCACAAAACATTTGGTGTTAATTTGAGTACGTGTACCCGGGATCGAATGCGGTTACGAATTTTCGGGATACGAAAAATCCCATAGGGATTTATTGCTTCGGCTACGAAGTTCTTGGGTTACGAAAAGCGGCGTATCTTCCGCCACCGAGGCGCAGAGAGCTATTCCATTAGCCTATGGAATCGGTACAAAGTATTTCGGTACAATACCGCGGACGAATTAATTCGTAACCCGGGGTACCAGTATTTGACTAATCGTATCTAAACAGGCCAGAATCTTGTGGATACAATGTATACAAATTATGCAAACATAACTGCTTAGTACAGTCATCCCTCCTTATCATGGATTCAAGAATCCACAGCTTGGAATATTTTTAAAAAGTATAAATTCCAAAAAGCAAATTTGATTTTGCCATTTTACATAAGGGAAACTATTTCTGTACCATTGTATTTAATGGGACTCTAGCATCCACGGATTTTGTTATCCACAGGTGATGGTGGAACCAAACCCCAGTGGATAACAAGAGTCCACTGTATCACAATCCCTACATATTCCCTAGTTTAGGGGATATTTAGGGATGTGAAAGTCCCCAGTCTCCACATACAGGGAAGCAGTGCTGAATTGATAGGGATCTGCTCCCTGTCAATCAAGAAGAAGCTGGCTTATGATCCCAATTGCCTTTCATGCCAACCATCTCTGGCATGCAGGGGAATGTGACAGGGATCTCACTTTGGCTTTTCATACCCATTACAAGGGAGGATGGGAACATCATTAGCGGCTTCCTGAGAAAGAGACCCCCCCCCACCCACCACACATCTGTTGCAGTGGTTGCCTACCAGTAAGTGGGGATTGGGGGCCAGACCAGGGCCTTTTAACACAGCCAAATAAAGCTGCTTCGAGTCACAGTGGAGATATGCGTGTTTCAATGATGCATGCGTTCATAAGATCCAGAAGCCACACCAAAGCCACGCTCCAGTCCTTAGGGCTGGAGTGTGGCTTTGGTGCGACTTCTGGACTCTTAGGACGCATGCATCATTGAAAACCATACCTACCTCCACTGTGACTCGAAGCAGCTTTATTTTGACTGTCTGTAACAGGCCAGGATTCACTTCCTATCTGTGTAACTACTGTGGTTATGCACTTGCAATTCTCTGACAGGATTCCAGCCAGGATTCCTAGCCTATTTAATGATCATATGGTGCAAGCTTTCTGGACCTTAAATGATAGATATTTCTAACAATAAGGAACACCTGACAATCCTAAGATGAAGAGAAGCAAGTGGAGGTTTGGTTGATTCTCAACCTGTCTAAACTGAGTCTTAGTTCCAGTCCTAATCTGAGGCTTAGTCCCAGTCCACGTTTAGCCCTGCTACCACAAATACTTGTTGGAAACACATCTGCATTACCTTCAGAGTAAAACTATATCTTATCTCAGCTGCAGAGTCCTCATCCTGAATTACAGTTGGTGCCCCCACCCTAAAGCACCTACATGATATGCATGTGGTGGGGAAGCAATCCAGACTGTACCTCAATATGGAGCAGAGGTAGGAGGCTTTACACCATTCCTCCTGCAATGGTCCCAACCTTGATAAAAGCTCAATGTCTTCAATCTGCCATTGAAGGGATTAAAGAGATGCCATTGAAAATGCCCCTTCCTCTCTCCTTGGACTGAGCTTGCCCCTTCCTGCCATCATAACAATTTATGGGAGAAAATATTCTTCATACAATTCAATTTTCATCCTCCCAAACTTTCCAAAGTTTAAGGACTTTGGAAAACAGAGGAGGTTCCCAGCTTCTACTATTTTTTTTAAATAGGTTTAAATCTAATATTTTATTGTTTGATTGTTGTTTTTACCTGTCTTTAAGCTGTTTCTGATTTACAGTGATCCTAGGGCTTGCTTGTGCTGAGAGTGTGTGACTCACCAAAGGTTACCCAGTGACTTCCATTGCTGAGCAGGTCTTCAGAGTCGTGGTCCAACGCTCAAACCACTACCCCACACTGATTCTGCTGATTTTGTTGATAAACTGTAAGCTACCCAGAGAACATTAACACTGAGCAGTAAACAATCTGGTAAACCAACAAATAGCTTACGTTATAAAACATCAAAGTGACAAATCCACCTTGAAGCTAAGCAAAACTTGGGCAGGGGAAGTCTTTCATTTTTATTTGGAAAATGAATGCACTGAATGTAATCATGCTTAAATAGGTAACAATGGGAATGCTATTTTATAAAGTAATTTTCCAACGTTTTACAAAATTTGCTGGCTGAACAAAGTGCACCAGTAAGTTGAGTTAATTTAAGTCCCAAGACCTGTGAAGTGGGATCCTTGTGACCATCGATCTGTTACAACAGCTAAATCAGTCACTAAGGTTGTCTATGGTTAGTTAACAAACATCTGACTTTTATAAGCTTGGATTGTTTTAGCAATAAAATGTTGTAAGAACTAACCCAATAGTTGCTCTGTCCTTGCAACATGCCTGCAATACTTATTTGTCCTACCAAGGTTCCAGAACTAGCCTAGTCTCACAGCAAACAAGGGTTGCTTACTGGGTGGGGATAGGAGTAGATAATGGATGGGACTTCTCCTCTTGCAATTCTTCCTTGCAAGTCCTCCCTAAGGACATTATACAGAGCAGAAGCAGCTGGCCAGTTAATATGACACATGTCTGTGGCATACATTTTAGACTGGCTCTGAGCATATTCTTTCAACAGTTGAAATGTTATTCAATTAATGCAATATGCTAGCCATTAATGTTAGACATTATACACCCTTTTATTCTCCAAAGTCCTTTTTGCCAATCTTTTGCAATGTCATCTACCATATTCAACAAGAATATTTCTGGTTGTAGCAGAAAATATTTGCCAATTATTTTTTAAATCAGGTCGTCATAAATGTCTCTCCAATATTTTTTTGCTATAGGGCATGTCTACCACATCTTGTAACACTTTCCTGTAATTTGGTTACAATGGTTTGCAACCTGTTCTCTGGCATTCATTCAGTATTTCCACATGTCAGCTCTTCAGATATCAAAAAAGGATACCACATTACCTTTCAATCTTTTTTCCTCCGTGGTAGGGAGATCTTGAAGGATTACAATCCTGCTTCAAAACTGTGTAGAATCAATTTAGAGCAATTCTGCTTTTAAAATGTCTATTGTCACAGAGCTCGCTACATGCAACAACCCTGCAAGGTGGACATAGGTCTAACGTCACATAAAACACACACCTTTAAGGTTGGGGTACAACTCATGCAGTCCTTCAGATGTTTTTGGACTGCATCTCTCAGCATTCTTCATCATTGTCTATGCTAATAAGGGTTGCTGGGGCTAGCACTCCAGTTACATCTGGAAGGCTGCAAGATTGCTTTACCTTCTTTAAAGATTTATCATCTGCTAGTATCACCTCAAAACAAAACAAGGAAGCTCACTGCTTTCAAGGATGTTAACTTGGGAACTGCTAGCTTGACTTGTTGCTGCCCCCCACCCCCTCTGGTTATGTTCTGTTTTTGACAGCACAACATGAGCAATGATTTCCAACATGACAAAGTCTTTAAAGTGTGCTTGTCAGCCTGACCTGAAATTGCTGAGTCTGCATATGCAGACTGCACTTTACTGTATGGATGCTATAAATGCTCTTGTTTTGCAAAAAAGAGGGATTTTCACTTCTCGGTTGGGACTTGGGAGTAACAAGGACAGGTAAAATATAATGGTGGTGATCTCACAAAATGTTAACTATGAGAAATAGCATGGGAAGCAATGAAAAGGAGTCTAGGAGAAGAAGCAGCATGTTGGTGCATTGCATACTATAGACAGGTGCCACTTTGATGGAAGGTTGCTCATGAAATATTGAGACTTGGGAGGGACTTCAGATATCATTCAGCCCAATCCCTCCCAATCCAGGAAATTCCATGGGAAGTAGTCTTATTATTTGGTACTACTATAGTGGGGTGGTTTTCGTCTTCCACTTTCCTAGGAATGTTCACTGTTAATGTTCACTAGGGAGATGGGGTTAGGGAATCCTTGTTAGTATCATGGATACAAATATTCACCTTTGTCCAGTGCAGAGAAAGAATCCATTTTTATTATTTACCTCAATGGTTTTTGCTTGGAGGTTTGAGACTGGAAACAGACATGAAGGATGGGAACAGGCTAGGGGAATGAATTTTCCCCTCTTGCTAATTTGCTTGTACAGTTTTCATAGCTGTGAGGGGAGAGATATATCAAGCTTATCCCCTTTGATTTTCTTCTGCAATTCATAACCTCTGGGAGTCCATCTTTCATTGACCTCGACCTCAGGGGACAGGGAGTACACCCCAACTCAGGTGCCCCATATAGCCAGGGTTGGGAAATTTGTCAGCCATAGGATAGTCTGGATAAAATTAGTTTGGAGGCCAAGTTTTAACATTGGTTCTGAGAGGATCTGGATGCTTCTCTGCTTAGTACCATCTGCTGCATCACTTCCCACCAATAAAACTTACACTACAGCAATAACATGTGTCAGAATTTGGCACCAAAAGAACTTTTTAGAAGGCCGGGAATTATATCTAGTTCTGGTATAGAACAGATCCTCTACTTATTTATAAAATAATATCCCTTAGGAAGGGTATTATTTTTTCTTTTAAAAAAAACCCTAATCACTGTAAGAAACGTTACATAGACAAAAGAATGTATTTTATATTGTAAAGAGAATGGAACTATCTTTCACTGATGTATATGGAATGAGCATATGTTGTTACTAAATATGTTATGCATAAGACTGTATTCTATGAATTTGGAGACAGAGCCATGTTAGTGTGGAATATCAGTATGCAAAGGGATTTTGCAGCACCTTTGAGACTGAGTGAAATAAGTTGCAGCATGACTTTTTGTAAATTTGGTCTACTTCTTCAGATGCATGGAGTGAACTGATGCCCAGGAAAGACCTTTATAGACTGTATGAATACCCAGGGAAATTCCATACCCACCAGTTTTGCATTTCAATGAGTGTTCATACAATCTGCAAAGGTCTTTCCTGGGCATCAAGTCACTCCATGCATCTGGGTTAGACCAAGTCTAAGAAAGCTCATGCTACAACTTCTTTCACACAGGTAGTCATTCTCATTTGCAATTTAAAGCGAGTCTGATTCGCCCTTGCTCCGCTTTTGAAATTGATCCCTAAAAGGTCCCTTGTTCCTACTATAAAGAGGGTTTTTTTCTTACCCCCATGTAATCGGTTTTTATTTGCCACGATTGTTGTCCCCATTGGTAGCACCACTTTCAAATTCCCCCATCAATCATATGTGACGTCAGTGGCAGCCCAGCTTGGAATTTTTTTTGGGGGGGGGAGGTGGGTTGGAGGCTGAGAGAGTGTGGCCTGAGGCTTAGAGAGTGTGACAAGGAATGGACAGAGCCAGGGAAAATGAAGACAACGGAGGTGAGGCTGGGGAACGAGAGGGAGGCAAGGCCGGGGAAGAGAATGAAGGGGAGAACAATGTTGTTTTTTTAAAAATAAAATTGATCGAATTTGCGGTAGATTTATTTTGCAAGTAGTTTCAAAATCAATCTATCAAAAATTCAATCAATTTTAAAAAAAAGTACGAAAGGCAGCATGATGAGGGGGATGGTGGATCTGGCAGCAATGGTGACAGTGGTGAAATGGGGGGTCTGTCAGGGGTAAACACCCCTCTGCCATAGTCCCTCCCCTCAAGAATGAATCGATTCTGATCTGTCTTTCCCGCGTAAAGAACTCTCTTGAGAATCAATTATTTTCAAAAGAACCTCTTTCGAACTTCTCTCTTGAGAAAAAAATGGTTCTTTTGCCTTTGCCTCGCTTCATTGCGATTGCAACCGATCACACCAGGAGCAGAACTGATTTCAAATGGGAACAAGGGTCATATAATTCGATTGGCAATTCGTTTTTTTTTTTTCATAGTGGGAAAGACCCCTCATCTCAAAGGTACTGCACAATCCCTGTGTGTTCCTTTCATCTACCAAGCTTGTAATTATCTTTAGAAAAGATAAGATTAGTCTGAAATAACTGGTTTTTGAGAGACCCATGTTGATTTTTTAGAGATCATGGCATTCTTTTTAAAGTGCTTACAGATTTTCTGTTTAATGATCTGTTCTAGAATCTTTCCTGGTATTGATGTCAGGATGACATCCTGGGCGGCTCCTCTTTTATTAGGCCCCCCCCCCCACTTTTAAATGTGAGGACAACATTTGTCCTCCCAGTCTGCTGGAACCTCTGTTCTCTAGCAGTTCTCAAAGATTATTTTCAGCGATTTTGAGATTACGTCTGCCAGTTCTTTTAATACCTTTGGAAGAAGGTAATCTGGCCTTGGAGACTTGAATTCATTTAGATCAGCCAAGTCTTCCTGTACTAACTCTGTATCTATTCTGTGCTGCATTTCCCCTCCTGGATGAACTGCTTCATCTTGAGCAGTATTTTCCTTTTGGGAGAAGGCTGAGGCAAAGAAAGTGTTCAGTGGTTCTGCCTTTTCTCTGTCTTGTGTCCTTGTTTCTACAGCTTAAGAAGTCTGCAGTGTTTCCAGAAAGGGCAGTGAAAAACAATGGAGACTACAATAGGTTTTGAAAATATCAAACTTGTATTACAGCATGGATTTGGATTTATAATCTCAAAGGTATGATCCATGTTTATTTTATTAAATATTCAAACATTTAATTTGTTAATGTATGTGTGTGGTGTGGTGGAAATACCATTTCAGGGCAAAATCTTTGAATTAAACTTCAGCTGGCGTCTGGCTCAAATTTGGTCTTAATGTTTTTATTTTGATGAAAATGATGCATATATCACATTCAGTATTACGTAATTGATTGTAATTTTTTGTGGGTTTTTTGGGCTATGTGGCCATGTTCTAGAAGAGTTTCTTCCTGACGTTTCGCCAGCATCTGTGGCTGGCATCTTCAGAGAAGATTTGATTGTAATTTCTTTAAGAAAGGCTTAATGTATTGTGAATTCCAAATAGATAAACTTTTGTTGCTCCTTGAGGACATGTAGGAAAGATGTGCTTATCCCTTGGGTGAACTGCTGTAAAGTCAACCTCAATCTCCAAATATCTTTGTTGATCACCTGCTATGAGTAATTCTCAGGAGATCTCTGAGAAATACTTTTTTCTGTTACAGTATTTCTTCTTGACTTCCATTTGTATGCTTTGAACAACACATATAGCTCCAGTGGCTACACACTCAAGAAAATGAGGGATGTGCCCTTGGCAGTAGTGCTTCTAGATGGGCAGAAGTATCTGTCTGACACACTTACAGGGGACTGTTTCTCAGTTTTTTTGGGGGAAGGACTATGTCCAGTTTTGGCTCCTCATTACTACCCTGTCTTGACGTACATGCTGTATGCTGCTGTAGAGTTTGCCTTGGTCACTTTCTCACATTTAAAGACATTTTAGACTCACATGTCCTGCTCTGCCACCTGTTGCACCTGCTGCCTGGCATGTCACTCATTCTGATGTCAGGAAAAGGTGCCCAATATTGATCACATGGCTGGGTGACTCATTCTAACTTCAGAACAAGCAACACATGCCAGCCAGGGGGACACATTTTAAACAGATGTCTGGCATTGGAATGAAGGAGATCTAGATCTTCCTGGAAGATCTGGAACAAAAAGGGACTTATTTTATTCCCTAGTAAGGGGTTATACCCTGTATTGGATGTTGTTTGGACCATGTGTCATCCAGATTCCCTGATGAAGGGATGGGGGGAGGTTGGTTGAATTGGCCCATGCAGACAGGGCCTCTATTAATGGGACACCTACAAGAGCCTTGGTCAACAACTGCTCTGTTCAATTTATACAAACTGAGGGTCATGGCTTCCTTGATAGAATCAGTTTACCTGTCATTATCGTCTTTTTTGTCATGTCATGATATGGACAGCTTCAGTTTAGTCATCTTGACTTCTAGGAGCCCTAGTGGTGCAGTGGTTAAATGCCTGCACTGCAGCCACTCACTCAAAACCATAAGGTTACGAGTTCAATACCAGCAAAAGGGCGCAAGCTTGACTCGGGCTTGCATCCTTCCAAGGTCGCTAAAATGAGTTCCCAGATTGTTGAGGGCAATTAGCTTACATTTTGTAAACCGCTTAGGGAGTGCTTAAGTGCACTGATAAGCGGTATAGAAATGTACTTGCTATTGCTATTGCTATTATAGGCAGAATTCAGGCATGATTTGCTCTAAGACCCATTCATTTGTCTTTTTAATAGTCCATGGTATCAGTAGAACCTCTCAAGTGCCACATTTCAAATGTGTTAAGTTTCTTCCTATCGATTTTCTTCAGGGGCACTTTAGGCAGCTCTGAAAGAGTTAGTACTGTGCAGAAGAAGGCAATGGAAGCTCCTCCTGAATGCCTTCTACCTTGAAAACTCTTTGATAATACATAATATAATAATATTTATTTACTTATACCCTGCTCTTCAGGCAAGGCTATCAGAGCGGCTTACAAATTGTTAATTAGACATTTCCCTGCCCTCAGGTTTACAATCTAAAGAGACAAGATACAAAAGAAGAAGGGAATGGTAGTGGGGAAGGGGGAAAGTCCAGCAGATCTTCTCTCCTTCTGAGGCCTGGATCACAGCAGAAGGATTGGAGAGAGGGCCCTTCTTCTTACTCTTTTGATGAGTCAATTGAAATAATAGAATGAGGTAAAAACAAAAGTGTGTCTTCCTTAAATATCCTGCCTCTAGTACAAACTGTGACTTTTTCTTTTTGTACTTTTCTCTTGGTGTTTCCAGGTTATGTTTACTGCTGCTGAATTGGGAGTATTTGATCTGCTAAGAGAGTCGGGAGAAGTCCTGACCTCAGCAGCTATCGCTGAACGCCTGGGCACCAGCCATGTGGGAATGGAGAGGCTTCTGGAGACCTGTGTGGGTTTAAAACTCCTGAGAGTGGAGAAGAAGGATGGTGAAGGTAATCATGTCAGAAAGAGGAAGCAAGTTAGGTGGTTTTAAAATATCAGCTAAGCAGCGGTAGCTTAATATAAACTTTAGCAATACTTCTCGCAGCAGAGCGCATCCAAAACAGCATATATTTTTAACACAATTTACTGTAAAAAATTAAATGAGGCAGTACAATCTGCATGCCTTTACCTTGATCTCACATTCATGCTCCTTCTTAGGTGTGTGTGTGTGCGCACGTGCGCATGCGCAAACATTTGTCCATGGTTGGGCTGGATTGTCATCTCTGCCATCATTCTTTTGTTTTCTGCTATTCCTTTGATTTTGCAAAATTGCATTCATGTGCCCATTTCCTGTTCTAATTTTTATCTCTAGAGATTAAACTTGAATACATCATAATCTTTACAGTCCAAACAGTTGATAATCCTCTGATTGTTTCAGGTCTGCTTGTCACTTTTCTTGGCACATTACACCACCACCACCACCATCATCATCAATAATCACCATCTATGTATATAGTGCCATCATGGTACATGTCACTTTACAAGTAAAAACAACATCAGTTCCCTGCCCTCAGGTTTACAATCTAATTAAGACATGCCACAAAAGGAAAAGGAGATGGCAGTGTGGGAAGGGATTAAATCCATCAGATATTGCCTCTTCTTCTCTCCCTCCAAGGCCACAGAAGTGGCATTAGTTTGGATAATCAACTGTTGTTTGGATATCAACACAATAATTGGTGTGTGTATGCTGCTGTTGTTCATATTAAATATTTGTTAAACAGAGGTAAACAGTTACAGCTAGGAAGAAAAGGAAGTTGTCTACAAAGGTGTTAAAACATTACTCTTTTCCTATTCTGCAAGCTCTTTATGGAAACACAGACGTTTCAAATCTCTGCCTAGCAAAATCAAGTCCCAGGTCTCAGTATCCTAGCATGATGTACTCCTCTGAAGTCAGCTTTTCAAATGTACTCTACATGACAGATGCTGTGAGGTGAGAAGGGATGGGGAGGTCTGTATATTAATAAGGAACATTTATTTACAATAAAATATTGCACGGGAAGAGCATTCATTATTTTCAGGAAAAAAAAGTATTAAATGTCAGCTGCTAACTACATTTAAATGTATTGCCAGTATCTTAGACTGGCTACTTAGTTACTTACTGTATATACTCATGTATAAGTCTAAAAATTTTAGTCAAAAAATTGACCTCCAAAAGTAAGTTGACTTATTCATGGGTCAATGTAAGTACAGTCGGCCCTTCTTATACACTGATTTTTTATACACGCATTCAAGCATACACAGTTTGAAAATGTTCCAAAAAAGTATAAATTTCAAATATCAAACCTTGATTTTCCATTTTTTATAAGGGACACCATTTTGCTATGTCATTATATTTAATGGGAATTGAGCATACACAGATTTTGTTATACATGGGGGATCTTGGAACCAAACCCCAACGTATAACAAGGGTCCACTATACTGTCCTTTTTGTGTGTGTTGTGTGTCTTCAGGTCATTTCCAACTTATGGTGTCCTAAGGCAACCCTATCACTTGGCAAGTTTCTTCAGAAGGGGTTTGCCAATTCCATTTTCTGAGGCTGAGCGTGTGTGACTTGCCCAATGTCACCCAGGGTTTCTGAGCTGGGGTTCGAACCTTGGTCTCAAGAGTCTTATCTCAATGGCTCAAATCACTACCCCTCTCTGTACTTTAACTCTTGTTTAAAAAGGAACCATCCGCTGGTGAAAGACAAGAATGTAACTTGTCCTGTAAGCACTGACTCCCCATCCATCTATTTACTCATCCATCCAGCATTTAGTGAGAGCACAAACAATTATGCCTGCTGGAATTTAGTAAGTAAGCATAGTTTCCCTTTGCTTCATCCTTTGTATCCTGTTATATATCCCTACATTTTACCCTTGACTTATCCATAGGTCATATCAAAATCCATAATTTTGTCCCCAAATCTGCCCTCATTACATGAGATTGACTTATAGTTGAGTATATATGATAGTAACATCTCCTGGCCTGACCCTCCCCTAGCTCACCTTCAGAGCCAGCGGCTGAACTGAGTGAAGGAGATCCATTCAGCTTCTGAACAGAGTGCAAGGAAGATGACATTTCCACCACCCTTCCACCAGTGAGCAAGGCTGTGACAAGGACTTGTGAGACAGATCCTGCTTCTGACTGTTGTACCCTTGCTTGTTGGCAGGAAGTGTGGTGGAGGAAACATCCTTTTCCTTGTGCGCTGGTTGGAAGCCTAATGGATCCCCCTTGACTGATCTAGTGTCTGGTTCTTAAGGTGGATTGAAGTGAGATTTTTCTAAGTTAAGAGATCAGTTATAGACATATAACTTTAGGTTATGAATCTGTAACTGCAGTACCGAATACTAGCCATTCTAATTATAAATTCAGGAGCTTGAACAGTTGCTATACTTCTGTACAGATCATGTCTTTAAGCTGCAAATATGCTACAGTTACAAGCTTCGGTATTTTGCTCTTTTTGTGGTTTGATTAGTCATTTGCAATAGTATTTGTAGAGATCACTTTCCTAGGTGGGGAGAAATTTCAGGAGCAGTTCAAGGGAGTTTAGGGGAGCAGTGTCTGGTAAAATTAGATATTCCAGCAAAGATAAAGATATAGATATTCCAGCAAAGTGTAATTGAAGACAAACAACATAGTACTCCTAAAAGCAGCACATCCATTGCCTCACATCTGATTCTTAGAGACATGTAAGCTCAGGTGCACTATAAAATGTTTCATATTTTGAAGTTCACTATTTTTTGCTCAATTTATTTCAAAATGGTAGTTTCTTTTTGTCCCTTTATACACTCTCTTTAACTAACTAGCATTTAATATAATTTTAACTGCCATGACACATCTCATGGCATCCAGGCTGTTTAGTTTGGCAAGATATATAAGAGCTGTCTTCTACAGAGCTGTAGTTCAGGGGAGTGGACTAGAATCTTACATGCATCCCCAAACTCAAATCCCAGGATTCCATAGTCATGGCAATTCAATTACCATCAAACTGCTGGAATTGTGTGATGTGGATTAAATTATATTTGTGTTGCCTTAATTAAAACAAATGTTCTCTTTCAGGGAAGGAAAAAACCAAATGGAGAAAATATATGCCAGTCCATCCAATGATATATTTGCTGGTTTTTATAGGTAAGAAGAGCATTTTGGGCTGTGTTTCTTACCTTTCAAATAAGGGATAGCACTGATTGTTTCTTCTCAGATTAAACCTTTCCTAAAAGAAACATACAGACTGATTCATATGACCACTACATAGTAATGTTCTCCCTTCACTGGTCAACTGTGTAGTCAGCCTTTTTTGTTAGGTGGGCTGCCACATTTTTAGGAAGGCCATTGCAGAGAAAAGACAGTGACTTTTCCCCTCACTTCTCCATGAAGAAAGTTAACTTATATAATGGACTATGTAAAGGTCAGGTTAATGGAAAATTTGGACTGAATGACAAAAATTAAGTGACTTGCATATTGTTTTTTCAAAAGAAAACAAGAATGTCAAGGAGATAGTAAAAGTTATAAAAGAAATCAAATAGATTATAAATAAGGTGTTAAAAACATGGGTGAGAATTTATTCAGAATTTCAGCTTTAATCTTGTCTTATGATAACAGAAATAAAACAACAACAACAACACACCAATGGATTTAGGACCAGCATAAGAGAACAGTACAGTACAATCATAGGCAGGCATTCTGAGATATTGGTTCTGAGAACAGTATGCCTAACTTTCTTATTGAAGTCAATGAAACTGGGTCCTTTGTAACATATTTCTCATGTACTTAAGCTCAAAAAGGAAAAATTAGTTCTTGGGTACAGTCTAGGTCAGGGATGAATGGCCTTCAAAACCATTTTTGGGGTCTGCCTAATTTTGTGCAGTTCCCAAATTTTATGCAGAATCTTTTCTTCCCTCCCAAAATCTGTTAGGGATGATGGGAGTTGCAGCTCTTCTCCTGGCTTTCACTCTCACCCCCCTGGTCAGCGGAAGAACAACCAGTTTGACCAGTAGCTCTGAGAATTGGCTGAAGATGTCTTCCAATCTTCTCTGGAGTCTGCTGGTTCTTGTTCAGCTCTCAAGACACCAGTCAACACAGTAGTCCTCTTAAAAAGATCTACTTTTATTCTAATATATACACTATGCACAAAACAATTCACTACTCAACAAAACTCACACTATCATACTCCTCAATACCCACAAAAAGTATTGTCATACATTATCATTATTGCTTATATAGACATGGTCTCCTATATCAATTATACAGTTGCCACCTCCTGGGCGTGTACATACATATGATTGACATACCATACTGGCTCAATCTAGACCCACATTGCATCAACATAGGTCCACCAAATGACTCTCCAGGTGAATCAATTTGCACCTTTTCACTTTGTCATTGCCTCATATTCCTTGGCTTTCAGACCTTCTATTCATTACTTACAACACCGGTGTGACAATTCAATAACTTTTGCTGTGTCATTTAGTTTCAAATACATTCATATACGATATTATATTGTCTTGGGACTATATATCCCCATGTGGCTTTTTCCTGACAATCCCCTCCGAAATAGAATTGGTATGTGGAATTATAGTCATTCCAATCAACTGAGACAACTCCTGGTTTTTCATCAACTGTCAAGCTTTGTGTAAAAATGTCTGCTATGTTTGTGTGTGTGTCTCTATGACTTAACTCATTTTTCCTTTCGGGAACAGTCCTTACGTTCTGGTACTTACACTACGTACTTCGTCTTTTGTTCAGACTTTCTGTTTCGTTTCTCTTCTGCTGTTCTGTTTTCCGGCCAGTGCTATAACAGGAACTGCGAATCTCATGAATTTCTACAGGAATTAAAGCTTTCAGCATCAAAATCATCAATAATTGTTCAAATCCACGGTACCCATTTGTGTTTATCATTCAAAGCTGCGAACTCAGCCTCACTAGAGCCAATCTACGTTTGCTGTTTTTACTTCTCCCACACATAGGACTTTCGCTGTATCTTATAATCATTCCAGACACTGACTTTTTGTCTCCTCCGATTCCGAAGCAAATGAACTATCTAACATAACATTCTAAATCACATTGCTTTTGTCTAATTATCAACCTCTGTCTGGTTTCCTTTCAGATACCTAAAATGTGTTCACATGTCACCTGCTGTCCAATCCTCCATCATATTCTCGGCGTTCACTCTTCTTGCCAAAACATGAACGCGTATGAGATGTCTGGTCTGGTATGGCTAGAAATAAACTGTAAAGATCCACAACAACCTTCTAAACAAATCTTTTATCACTCAAAAAGCTCTTGTAACTTCCTCTGACACAAACTTTATCATCGGAGTTTTCACAAACCTTGCACTCTGATAAACCACATTCTCACATTACCTTTCAATTTTCTTGCTTTGGACCACAAAACAATGCCCTTCTTCAGTCCATTCTACATTCATCCCTAAGTAAGACTTCAACAACCTAAAATCTTTCAACACAATTTTCTCGGACAATTCATTTCACCACTCAAGCTCTTTGACTTGGCTCACCGCACAAAATCGTCCACATAGATCAACAAAATACATCTCCTTTGTTGTATACACAAGCCTGCAACCGCTTTTCTCTGTAACCTAACTTCTCCCAATTCATCATTGATGCATAAATTCAAACTCTTGCACTTGCTGGAGAACCGTACACATGCTGTCTTCTTCTTCAACCTGTGACTTTTCGACTACACCTATTCAAACCTTAGGCGTGCCCCATAAATCTCTTCTTCTAAATGGGCATTTAAATATAAGCCGTCTCAAATTCAAAATGCCTACTACTACAGATCCTCTTTCTGCAACGGCTAATACCATTCTTAACTCTCTCTGCTTTTTGCGGTTGGAGAAAAATGTTCTGTCCATAATTCAACCGTTCCTGTGAAACGCCTTTTGCTACCAACCTTGCTTATATTTCACACTACCAATCAGGCATGTCTCCTTTTTATAACCCACTTGCAACCAATGACTTTTCTATCCTTGGGTCTTTCTACTATTTCAAAAACACTTTCCTTTCTAAGCAATCAATTCCACTCCCATTGCTTCACACCATTTCTTTCTCCTGTTCCCGCTCTAGAAAAATTTTCTATCTCCAAAACTTTCTGGTTCTCAAAAACCAACAAGCTTTTGCATTGGTCACCACAAATCTGTCCAGAATTTTCTAGTTCTTTGACACGTCCGAGTACTAACTCTGTTTGGTTCTCCTGCCTCTCTCTCCTCCATCGCGGTCTACAACTGGACGTTGTGGCTTTCTTACTGAATCTCCTGTCTCTGTGCATGCGTTGGTTTTTTGGTCTGGACATTCATCCTACTGAGAGCTATCACTTGCTACTTCGTGGATGGTTCTTCTGGTTTTACTATAACCCTCCTTTCCGGATGAGCTTGGCTTTGGGTCTGATCCTCTGCGCACTGGTTGCTAACTTCACAAAACACTTCCTTATTTGCATGGATTTTCCCAACACATATTCTTTCAAAATTGGCAGATCTCGAAGTCTCACTTTTTCCCCTCCCAAATAGAATTGTAAAACTGTTTCCTGAATACCCCAAAAACATCATTCCATTCTTCTACTCTTGGGTTCACCTTTGGTTTCTCTAAAGCATGCAGGGTGGTACACATAGCAGTATTGACCAAAGATTCTAGGTATTTAAAATTAGGAATCTCACCATATAGACTCTACAAGGATATCATCTATTACTGAATGAAGAGTCTATTGGTTTATGTGTCCAGCTGTCAAACAGCTTCACCCCAAATTATCACTTACATTCGCGCGCAGCCATCAACCAGCAGTTAACTTTTGATTCTTGAACTTTCTCCTCTGCACGCCCCATCCTCACTAGGACATGCAGGATTTGTTGTGTGTGTGTGTTAATGCCCACCCTGTTTGAACCAATAAAAACAATTCATAGATAAAATCCCCGCCCTGTCAGTTACAATGTGTGTCTACTCGAGAATCAAATTTTCTTTCACAACCATTCGTATCCAAGATTAAGCTTTGCCCAGCGTCTGACTTATTTTTCAGGTAACAGTGGTACACTCGGGATCGAAAATACCAGGTTACGAATTTTTCGGGATACGAAAAATCCCATAGGATTATTGTTTCGGGTACGAAAGTTTGTTCGGGGTTACAAAAAACCCGCGCTGTTTTAAATGGAGCCGCGGCAGAGCCGCGGCGTTTTTTCCCCCCCCATTAGCGCCTATGGCCAATTCGGCTTACGAAGGTTTTTCGGTTACGAAATTAGCCGCGGAACGAATTAATTTCAGACCCGAGGCACCACTGTATTCGGACAACGTAAATCTAGTGATCTGTCTACAATTACCACATAATACTTGCAATCCTCCTATAATAGAAACAGTTTGCTTGGGCAATGTCACGCATGTTACATATCAAAAGGTCTTTGTGCAATCTTTTTGTGTCTTTTTTGCTACATGAAGGACTTAATTTGACTTGACACAAATAGTGAGCAACCAAATGATTTTTACAGTCGCCACTCTCAAATCACGGGCAACATACTGATGAGGTTCTTTAAGCATTAAAGCTTGCATGACCAAATTTTCTAGGTAACTCATGTATACAACCCTTGTGTAAGGAACATTATCAACATTGTTACATTCTCTAATTGTAATATCAACACTTTCCTCTAGGAATAAACAGTACAGGAATTTTTCTTTAGCCCTATCCGCAAACGCACCATTTAACTTTATCTTGCAAAAAAGCTTTTCAAAAATTAAGTGTAGTCCTGGTCGGTTAATCTACTGACTGAATAATATTGTTTCCAACTCTCTCACATGTAGCACATTATAAACGCTTGTTTTAACCCCGGAATGTAAACAGAATCCCATTCTTTGACGGACTCCATGACATAGCTAGAATTACGGCATTAATAGGCAGATTCCATTTCAATTACTCAAATGTCATTACACATATTACTAGTGGCACCAGAATCTATTAACCATTAGAATCTTTCCTAAGGTTCCGCTTTACATTTGGGCACGTTCCTCATGTTGTACCTGCTCGTAGAAAATGTCGGCTTGTTCTGTCTGTGTTGCTGAAAGTCCGCTCGCGGGCTGTTCTCCTCTCGCTGTCTGTACTGGTCAGCAGCCAATTGGTTGACAGTTCCTTGCCAAGGTCCTCTGCCTTTCCACAGTGGTAAAAACAGTCGTTTTTCTCTCACAGGGACTGCTGCTTGGTGTCTCGTTCTCTAACTCAGGAGCCTGGGTGCAGTCCTTGGTGCTGATTCTGGAGTCTTCTTTTTCAGACACTCTTCTCTGATTTCTTCCAAAATTCGCTAACGATAGTCTCTGCTTAGTCAGCCTCAGGCAAGTGCAAGACTGTTAGTGATGAGTCCCATGAAACTGTCTAAAGACTCATAGGATGTAACAGGCTGTTCTTTGCTTATTTGGACACCTCTTAAATTCGCGCTTCCACAAACAGAGTTTGCATTTTCTTTAAATGTCAATCACACACTGTCCCTTAGTCAATCTTTTGTCTATAGATCTTTTTGAACAAAGCATTTTGGCAAAAAGCTGTAGTTGGAGTATGTAGCCTTTCAAGAGTCTCACCAAACTCCTTTGCGAGCCCTTATCTCTCACATCGTTTATCATGTCCCCTCGCAGAAATACAAGCAGGCTTTGTGCCTTGCTATCTCTTTCTTTGGTGCTGCAGTGCATCGGCTCTAGCCCCGCTGGACAGTGGCCCATAAACCTCTTTAATCAGTAGTGACGTGCATAAACTTTCCAGGTGGAGTAAGTGGGGGAGTTTAACTTGCTAAACTTCAACACTTCCATCTTAGCTGTGCAGTGACCAATTTGGCAAAGTCCTTCCTGAGTTGCACCTGCTCGTCCGGGCTTTCCAAACACAAAACACTTCACTCACGACTTACCAGTGCAAGCGGACACAGCTTGCTCTGATCGTTGTCCACAAAACTTTCTTTCTCTTCCCAGGAAAAGTTCAGCCTTCGGTGATGCTGGGTATTCCAGTAACTGGCTCTGGGCCCAGAACCCTTGTTAGGATGATGGGAGTTGGCAGCTCTTCCCTGGCTTTCAGACTCTCACCACCCAACCCCCCTGGTCAGCGGAAGAACAACCAGTTGGACCAGTAGCCTGAGAATTGGCTGAAGATTCGTCCAATCTCTCTGGAGTCTGCTGTTCTCGTGTTCAGCTCTCAAGACCACCAGTCACAACACAGTAGTCCTTCTTAAAAGATCTACTTTTATATCTAATATAACACTAGCACAAAACAATTCACTACTCACAAACCACACACTACTATACTCCTCAATACCCACAAAAAGTATTTCATACATTATTGCTTATAGAGACATTTGTCTCTCTATCATTATAACAGTTGCCACCCTCCTGGGCGTGTACATACATTATGATGACAATACCATACCTTGGCTCAATCTAGACCGCACATTGCATCATTACATTACGTCCACCAATGACTTCAGGTGATGTCAATTTGCACGCTTTCCACTGTGTCATTGCCTCATATGTCCTTGCTTTCCAGGCCTTCAATTACACTTACTCAACACCTGTGTGACAATCAATAACTTTTGCTGTGTCATGTTTAGTTTCAAATACATTCATAGTACTATTATATTGCTCTTTGGACATAGAATCCCAGTTGGCGTTTTCTGCAAAATTAAGTGACTTGCATATTGTTTTTTCAAAAGAAAACAAGAATGTCAAGGAGATAGTAAAAGTTATAAAAGAAATCAAATAGATTATAAATAAGGTGTTAAAAACATGGGTGAGAATTTATTCAGAATTTCAGCTTTAATCTTAGGCAGCTTAGTTGTAGATACAAAGAAGATAAAAAACAGGCAGGATTTACTTGTGTTAATAATGAAATGGAAGAAATCATTTGGAAATCAGAGTCAAAAACAATGTCAAAGGTTTATAAAAAATTACTAGAGTGGTACACGGAAGATGAAATTGTTAAGGACTCAATGGTCAAGTGGGCACAGAACTGTGGAAGGAATATTGAATTGTCTCAGTGGGAGAAATCATGGTCTAAAAGAATGAGCTACTCATCATCACAATATGTCAAAGAGAACTATTATAAAATCTTATATAGGTGGCACTTGACCCCAGAGAAGATAGCTAAAATGTATAAGACGGGTAAGAACGTATGTTGGAATTGTCAAAGAGAAGTTGGTACTTATTACCATCTATGGTGGTCATGTAATAAGGCAAAAAAGTTCTGGAAAAATATACAAACTGAAATATATAACATATTGGGTGTTAATTTAAGAATGAGAGCTGAAATTATGTTACTTTGTATGTTTGATGAGAAAGACGAAACCAATCATGGCAAAATTTTGTTTTACATGTTAGCCGCTGCTAGATTAACTTTTGCAAGACATTGGAAGTCCGAGAAAAATGTTGAGATAGATGAATGGCGAGAAAAGGTTTATGAGATGATGGAATTGGATCTACTTTCTTATAAAATGCAAAACAAGAATAATGTAAAATGGAGAGCCTCTTGGGAAAAAATCTTGGAATATATGGGGAAAGTTTGGGGTAAGGCCGTAAACTGGGAATCAAATATTGAGGGTATTATTTAACATAATATATAAGCGAAATATGGTTTTGAGTTACTTAGTTGAAAGTTTGAAGGTATAAGGGAATACAGTAACAAAGACCAAAAGATAGTGGTAAATTAATAGAAAACAGGGGAATTAAGAAACAAATAAACAGATTAATAAGGCAAAGGGGAGACCCTGAAACCTTTGGAATAAGATGTCATGGTCATATTATAATATATGAAATGTTTTGAATAAGTAAGTCACGGTTTAAGTTATATGGGAAAAAAAGGGTGGGAGGAAGGAAATAATATAGACGGCCATGTTTAGAAGTGTCACAAGAACACAAAATCCCCCCACCCCCACCCCGTATGCATCCTAGAGAGTGCGGGGAAATTTTGTCATTATTTTGTCCATCCATGCTATTTTATGCTTCCCCACAGCTGGGAAGACAGCCGGAAAGGCCCCAAATAGGGCAAAATTACTCACATGTCCTCTGGAGTGGATGGGGCATTTGGGAGAAAATCCCTCCCTCAAATAATTGTGGGTCCTACAGAATGGGACAACACTCTAATGCCTGGGGACCAGAGTGATTCCCTCAGCCACTGG
Organism: Sceloporus undulatus; assembly: GCF_019175285.1. Classification (NCBI taxonomy): domain Eukaryota; kingdom Metazoa; phylum Chordata; class Lepidosauria; order Squamata; family Phrynosomatidae; genus Sceloporus; species Sceloporus undulatus. The sequence goes on from NC_056524.1 coordinate 101,634,895, forward strand.
TCTATGTGACCAGCCAACGAAAAAATATAGTGTACACAGTAGTGTTCCTATTTCCTTAAGAGTGTTCCTTTGCCACCATGTACTAAAGAAAAGAAACAATACCACTATGATTTTGAGTATAGTGACTGCCTTAAAAGAGTAAAATGTAACTTAAGGTGGATAAATTTCATATTTCTTTTGAATAATCAGATTGTTTCATTCTTTAGCAATAAGCACTGAATCACTATGCCACTTTATTTGTCATGGTACCTGGGGAGTAAACAAATTCTTACTACTTACTGCAGTACAACAAACATGCTTTTTAACTGCTGGCGGAGTAGAAATCCAGCTAAACTGGATATATGAAAACCTCAGCAGAGCAAAGTGCAAGGGCTGTATATACTCATGTATAAGTCTAGAAATTAAGGTCAAAAAATTGACCCAAAAAAACCTGAGTCAACTTATCCATGGGTCAATGTAGGTACTGTACTTCAACTCTCATTTTAAAAAAGGGAACCATCTCCTGGTGAAAGGCATGAGTGTAATTTGTCCTGGAAGCACTGACTTCCCTCTATTCTCTCATCCATCCAGCTTTTAAAGTGAGCACAGTTATGTCTGCTGGAATTTTGTAAGTTCTTTGGCATTGTTTTCCTTTGCTTCATCATTTAGATCCTTCGTTACATGCCCCTAAGTTTTACCCTCGACTTATCCACGGATCATATAAAAATCCATAATTTTGGCCCCAAAACCTGTTGACTTAAACATGAGGTCGACTTATTGTCGAGTATATATGGTAATCTGCTCTCTTTTAAGCCTTCAAGAGACCTGTTTCTATAAAGGTTGTTTTCCCCCCGACAGGATTACCTACTGTAAGTAACTACAATGATTATAATCCTGACATTTCAGTCCTCAGTCAGGGAGACTGTCTTGAGCGAGCAGACTTTGCCGGCCTTTTCAGATAGTTTTTCCCGTGCACTTACCTTGTTTTATTCACTGAATTTTTTCAGAAGGTCACATTCTTAACTTTCCCCTATCCTTAAAACAGTCTGTTATTCTTTTAAGTGGAAGCTGTCACGTCTCTGTCATGAAACAAAATAAAAAGACACTCCTCCAGATAATAGGGGCCAAGCAAAGGGTATTGCACCATTTCCCTCTTTCTGGTTACAGAGCTTCCAGCACCATCTCATTTTTAAAATTTGTTTTCCAGCTTCTTATTTTGATGGCCGTTAGAGAAATGATTTTACAACTGTAGCAAAATGATGCTGTGAGAAATAAACTTCATGTCCCTTCTCTGATTCCCCACCCATACAGGCAGACAGAATTCTGTGCTAACTGAGCATGCTAATTTCTTTGGCACTGTTGAAACTGCTTCCCCTAGTCACAAAGCAGCACAAAAGTCACAAAGCAAGTGGGCTGTATAGTTTCAAGGCCAAGTTATGAAAGTATAGTGCAACATGGTTGTGAATTAAGCTCTACATTACAAACCATACTGTGTTTCCAGGTAATTGTCTGTTTATCTGATTTTGAATTGATAGATCAAAACAGGATATGAAAAAGTTTTTGGACACCATGAATTCTGTTTGGGTTCTGAATGGCAACGAAATGATGTCTGCATTTGATCTTTCTTGTTTCCCACTCATTTGTGATGTAGGAGGTAAGTGTACCACATTTTTACCCCTATTGGTATCCCCTATTGGTGTCTTGCAATCATATGCATTTTATAGACCAATAGGATAGATATTCCCATCTCTTTTAGATTAGAACTGAAAAATTAGTGTATTCAAAATGAAAAACAAGCACAATTCATTGTATGCAAGAAAGGAAGGAAGCTACCAAGAGGCATTAGGGGGGAAAAAAGAATAGCAAGCCTTTGTTAGTATGGATAAATCTGGCTAGAAGCAGAATTTCAAAAAGAAGTGAAGGGATCTATGAAGAGAGAAAGAAGGATAGAGAGAAGGGGGAGGAGCTAACCTGCCTGGAGGTCCCTTTCATCACTTTCTGGTCACCTGGGTTCCCAACTCATGACCAGTGAAGTAGTCCAAACAAGCAGAGTCAGCATCAACACTCCACATAAGCATTAAGTACTGGAATCTCAGTACTTAAGCAAGCTGTCTGTTATTCTTTTGGGCTATTTTGTTAAATATCATAATAGACATACAAACATGTACTCCACTTTGTTGTTGTTAATTGCCCTCGAGTTGATCTCAACCCATGGCAACCCTGCTGATGAGACATTTCCAAGACCCTCTGTCCTCCACTGCTCTGCTCAACTCGTACAAACTCATATGACCTCTTTAATAGAATCCATCCATCTTGCATGCGGCCTTCCTCTTTTTCTACTTCCCTCTACCTTTCCTAGCATTACTGTTTTTTCCAATGATTCATGCCTTCTCATGATGTGTCCAAAGTATGACAACCTGAGTTTTTCATCTTGGCTACTAGGGAAATTTCTGGCTTGATCTGCTCCAGGACCCATTTGTTTGTCTTTTTGGCTGTCCATGGAATCCTTAACAAGTTTCTCCAGCACCACATTTAGAATGAGTTGATTTTCCTCCTATTCTTCATAACTGTCCAGCTCTCAGAGCCATACATGGCAATAGGGAATACAATGTGTACAATTCTAACTTCTGTGCTCAGTTGTGTAACCTTGCATTTTAAGATCTTCTCTAGTTCTTTCTATGTTTCCTTCCCTCAGGGAGGAACATAGACTTTTCAATGTTTATGCACACCAATAAAAGCCTCATTGGAAAGTGCTGTTGCACATTTCTTTTTACTGTTGTATTGCTCTTTCTCATTTGCCATGGTACGTGAAAAGCAATCTGGAAAAAGAGTGATTTGCAGTAACTGTGGCCACAGGCATAAAATAATCTAGCTATTTTGAACAAGAAGATAGAGAAACAATATTTTGCCAATAGTTCTAACTAGCACAGAGGTAGGAATCATGATGTTGTTCAACTGCAAGTCCCATCAGTCTTAGCCAGCATAATCAGTGGTGAGGAGTGCTGTGAGTTACATTCGAACAACATCTGAGGGTCTGCATGATGTAAATTATACAGGTCTCCATAGATGTATAGGTCATGACTTGCAGAACTCATTGAACTGTGTACCATTCTTCAGGTGTCACACTCACTACAATGGCCAAAGTTTTAAGTGGACCTTTTTCCATTTGGTGTTTTGGGTCAGAATCTTGGCTTTTAGCCTCCTGTTCCTTGCAAGGCAGTTTGAGAAAGTTTTACTCCTCTTTCTCTTCTTATATACAGGGGAGGAAGTAGAGCAAAATGTTCTCAACTCATCTGTTAATTGTTAGCTGGACTTTGTCAGCATTTGCAGATATTGCCTGACAGCTACCCGTTTCACAAGTCTCTCCTGCCTGACTGAAAGAGAGAGTGGTGTATATGGGGATTGTGATTTTCTCCAATTACAGATTGATGAAAGATTATTGATGATTTTCCTCTTTGCTGGCTTGAGGCCTGGATGAGGGTGTACTGTAGCACCCAGAGCCTCTAGCAGGATGGATCTAGCCTTTGCAGGCCAGATTTGGTCCATGGGTGACAAGTTGCCCTCCTTGGTTTATTAATTAACCCTTGTTGTTGTTCTGTGCAAATCATTTCCAATTTAAGGTGATCCTATGGCTAACTGATCAATGGATTTCTTAACAAAATCAGTTCAAAGGGGGTTTCCCATTGTCTTCCTCTGAGGCTGAGAGTGTGTGACTTGCCTAAAGCCATCCAGTGTGTTTCTATGGTCAATTAGGAATTCACACACTGGTGTCCTGGAGTCCTAGTCCAACTCTCAAACTAGTTCTGTAATTCAATAATCTATCAATAATCTATGTAAACTAAAAAGTTGAACTTGGACTCTAGGAGACCACGGTGTGAATCTCTAATTGACCATAGAAAAACACTGGATGGCCTTAGGCAAGTCACACTCTCTCAGCCTTAGAGGAAGGCAATGGCAAACTTCCTCTGAACTAATGTAAACTATCAGTAAGTAGTAGGAATGTTTGAAAGAAACTTTGGGATACACAATTTTTTCATTTCCCCCCCTATATTTTTCCTTTTAGGAGGTGGTTGTGCCTTGGCTAAGGAATGTGTGTCATTATATCCCAATTCTACTGTGACCATTTTTGACCTACCTAAAGTAATAGAAACAGCAAAGAAGCATTATGTGTCATCAGAAGAACACCGGATTACATTCCATAAAGGTAAATAGTCTTTGTTCATCTTTGTTCATCTTCACAGTATACCTTGTCAGAAAGAATATTAGCTCCATGTGATCAACAGTTTTTTCAGTGTTTAAAATTCCTATACATTTTGGTCACACTAGGCCTTCCTCAGGAACTGAAAACAAATATAAATACACTTCAGATAAAATATTAAAAAGGTTAGGACAACACTCTTCAGACTGTGATATAAAAATATCCATATAGTTCTAAACAAAGTTATATATATACCGTTCAAAAGAAATCAATGGAGTTGTGGACACTGTCCAAAATACAGGACCATAAGACACTGCAGCACTCTGTGAATAATCGAGATCGCGACTTCAAGTCTGCAAAATGGAGGGATGATTGTATACATATTCCAGATGACCTTGGAAGACATAACCAATGATATGTCTTGGGATAGGACATAGGGACATATGATGCAATCTCCCTAGATGTTTGCTCACTCTATTCATGTTGTCATATTACAATCATACATACATATGCTCTAATATATACATTCTCTATTTCATTCAAATTAAAGACTGCTGGTCCAAATCTCCATTTAAACCTGCAGGCACCAAGGATTTCAGTCTTAGAATCCATTCTATCTCATATTTCTTAAAACATATTATTTATTATTATAAATTCTTTTTTTCTATTACCCAAAGCCAGAAATCAGCTGTAGAATGTTGCATTTCTACAAAATGACCAACTAAGGGAGCTCCCACTCTTCCATTTTTTAGATTAGAGAGGTGTTCCCCTATTCTATGTTTTAGCTGTCTTGTGGTCCTCCCCACAAAAAGTTTCTTGCATGTACATTGAATAGCATAGATCACAAAACTAGTACTGCATGTGTGAAAGTGAGTTAGTTTATATCATTGTTGGTCATTGCAATTTACAAATTCTGACATTTTACTTGTGTGAATGCAATATGTGCAGTGACCACATGGATGGTGTCCTACTGGTTTAGATAGACCCATCACAGTATTCTCAGCAGTTTATGTTACTTGTAATTTTTGAGCCAGTTAAGTATTTGTTACTCTATATGCTTCACGAATCCTATTTCACTGCAGGGGATTTTTTTAAAGACCCAGTTCCTGAAGCTGACCTGTATGTTTTGTCAAGAATCTTGCATGACTGGAATGATGAGAAATGTGTCTGTCTGCTAACCAGCCTATACAAGTTCTGCAAACCTGGTACGTGTACTCCTGTTTTAGGTGGTATGGCCAAGGCAGCTTTTTGCTGTATGTGAAGGACAGTTGAATGGAGCACGTTAGGCACATTGCAGGGACTGAATCCAGAATGGGTTAAAAACAACATAGCTAGTTTTAAGTTGTTCACCCTCTCACCTTCTTATTTTATTTTGAAAAATTAGAATCTCCCCTGTGTCTTTCACTTGTCTTTCTAAGGGGTCATTCACACTGATAACTAATGCCCACTTCATCAGCTCTATTTAATATCTGTTTAGACTGCTTCTTTTTGTTTCCTCATAGTTACAGTCTTAAACAAAAAATAAAATAAAATTCATGGTCTTCTCTCATTAAATATTGTACTAAAGAAGAGCACTTGCCCCCGTCCTTGCACTCAACAGACAACAAAGTTTATCGCACCGGGCTGGATTGGGGATGGAACGAAAGGGTCTGGGAACGAGTGTGGAATGAGTAGGGGATGCATTTTACCGCACACAAAAGTCCCCGTTCCGTTCCCCATCCATCCCACAGGAGGCAATTTTTGAGAACACTTGCTGAACAGTTCTCAAAAATCACCTCCTGTGGGATGGATGGGGGAAGGAATGGAAGGAAACAGAATAGAACGGGGACTTACTGTGTGCGGTAAAATGCATCCCCCACTCGTTCCGGCCCCATCCTGGACCCTTTTGTAACACACAAGCCCCATTCCAGGGGCCTGTGTGATATTCTCTAACACAGGAGCCTTCTAGCTTTTTAAAATGAAGACGGACCCCTGATGATCTCTTTCTCCTACCCTTTCCCCTTTTCCTAATGGCTCTCTCTTCCTCACACACAGAGACCACTCTGCAAAACTATGGCTACTCTTTTTCCTCCCTTCTCCATCCATGTGGATGTGTGCTGGTATGTGCATGTGAGCAAACATAGAGCACTGCTCATGTAACTTAAAACATGCAGAAGACGGGAATTAAAGGAAGACTGGCAAATCAGAAAACATTTTTTTTTAAAAAGTAATTTGTGGTAGGAACAAAAATACTCAGGAAAGGAGGGGGTAAAGCCTAAAACTTACTGGAATTTCCAGTATGTGTCTGTATCTCAAAAACTGAAGCAATAATTATAGGAGTAAAAGTCACTATCTGGTGATATATTCGGCCATTCTTTTCATTTTCTTCCTGCGTGGCTTGTCTTTTCAAACAGAAGAGTCAGTATGGCATGTGAGATTATTAATTCTACAGAAATATCCTCTTTAGAATCTTCTGTGTATTCCTGGAATTCAGAGCTTTTACATTTTTGGACTACAATGTTCCTAGTTTAGATTTAGGCCCAAACAGCTTCCTGTAAAGCAGGGATGAGCTATGTGGTTTTCCAGATCTAGGTAATTCCCGTCATCCCACACCACTGACAACATGTCCAGATTCCCCCAGCCTGCCTGCCTAGTGCAGACTGCCACTCTCCTTGAGATTTCAATTATATAATAATAATAATAATAATAATAATATCCCGCCCAGTCACAGGGAATCTGGGCAGGTTACAACAATAAATACAAACAGATTCAAAATAATCCCTTTCCCAATCCCCCATCCCTGTGCTAAAACAAACTATATTAATAAACAATATAATACGTTACATTACAAATGGCTAAAATTGAGGGGAAATTTGGCGGAGAGAAAGAAGCACAATTAACAGTCACATACATGTAATCATATTCATATTCAGTGAGGGGAAACTTAGGCGGGTTACACACCGGCATGAAAGTATGCGCAGAGCACGTACTAGAGTTAGGAAGGGGCGGTGCTTCCGCACCCCCCAACCCTAGTACGCGCTCTGCGCGTACAAAATGGCGCCGGCCACTCCACACGGCCACCGCCATGATGGCATCATGAACGTGCCGCCTCCAAACGAGGCGGTGCGGATGTGACGCCATCGCTCCGCGCGAGGGCGCTTAGTGCGCCCTTTGCACGAAGCATGAAGGAGCTCTGTTTCGGAGCTCTTTCCTGGTTTGTGTTGCTGGGCGCAGCCTTCACACAGCTGCGCCCAGTGACGCAAGGGAGAAAGGGGCCAAGCGGCCCCTTTCTCCTCCTCCCCGCCGCCGCGGGGTGTCCTTGGGGCTTGAAGCCCCAAGGACACCCCTTTCCAGGCTGCGGGGAAAGGGCCTTTTGCCACTTCCCTGCAGCCTGGAAAGCAGCGGATCGGGGCCTCAGCGGCTGCCGTTCTAGCCACTGAGGCCCCGATCTGGCGGGGAAAGGCGCACCTACAGGCTGCCCCAAAGGGGCGGTCTGTAACGCGCCTAAGTTAGGAAGGCATGCCAGAAGAGATCCCTTATGGGCCTTATTAAAGGCTGTAAGGGTGGAAATGTGGCGGCTCTCCTCTGGCAGGTGATTCCCTAGCTTTGGAGCAGCAATTAGTGTTCAAAATGAACATGTGAAGAGGGGAGCAGAGTCATTCACATTAGGCTTGCCTGCTCCAAAGGTTGTAGGTGGAACATGAGATCATGCTGGGTGTTCAAAAGTCTGAACTTCCTTCCCACAGAGATGGGACTGTTGGGCATGGGGCTTGTTCTCATGGCATCACTGTCCTCTTCATGCATTCACTTTTTATATCCACTAAAACCCCTGATTATACAGTGGGCCCTTGGTATATATAACCCCTTGGCTGGGCTTTGGTTCCAGGACCTCCAGGGGATATCCCGTTAAATGCAATAACATTGTAAAATGGTGTCTCTTATATAAGATGGCAAAATCAAGGTTTCCTTTTTACAATTTATATATTTTAAAGTGGTTTATTTAGTCGTGGATGGTTGAATCCATGGGTACAGAATGTGTGAATATGAAAGGCTGACTGTACTCACAATTTCCAGCGGGATAGCACTAATATAAAAAAGGACCCCCCCAAAAGGAGGAGGGACAATTCTTGGGTGATGTTGTTGTTGTTGTTGTTATTATTATTATTATTATTATTATTCCAGATAGTGCAAATGTTCCATTATTTCTCTTCCTGGTTGACAGTCTTCAGCAATCCAGAGAACATGCCAGGGGAGAATCAAATGAATTTGCCTCTTGTACTTCTTGCATACCTCATACCAGTTTCTTAAAAATGCAAGTCCGTGAGAAGATTATTGCATATCATTCTCAGAACGTTCCGAGATGGAACGTTCTGGGAACGGATATTACCGCATTGAGGAAAGTGGAACGTGATGGGAACGTGATGAGAACACATGTGAGCTTCCTTCCCCACTTTAACTCTTTGTCTGGCTCTTTGCTATGGAATTCTGGGAGTTGTTTGCTTGCTTTTGTGTGGTGCTCCAAACAGAGGAACTTTTGTGGTTTCCCTCCTGGAGGGAAGGAGGAGAGGGTCCTGAGCATCTCTGGCATCCCTGTCTCCTGCAGGCTGACAGCACAGGAGCCGTGCTGGACACGACACCAGAGGCCCCCGCAGAAGCAGCCAGACCCTCTCCCTTTTGCTCTCTGCCCTGGTCCCCTCCTTCCCTTCCTTCTCTCTTTTCCCTCTGTTTTGCCCTCCTCCTTCACTCTCTTTCTCATTGCTTATCCTTCCTTCTCTCTCCCTCTTTCCATTTTCTCCTTCCCTCTCTCTTGCTCTCTCTTTCCCTCCTTTCCTCTTCTCTCCCTTGTCCCACCTCCCCTTCCTTTTTCCTTCCTTCCCACCCTCCTTCTTTCCCCCTTAAAACACACACACACACACACCTTCCCTCACTGCAGTCGCTCACCTGCCTGCCTCCCTGCTTGTCATTCTTTCAGCCAATCAGGAGATGGAGGAATGAGAGAACGGATTTGAGAACGGAAGAATACTGCACAGACCTCTTGTGGAACGTTCTGAGAACGTTACAGCTCGCTGGGAACACATTTAATCCGTCCCCTCCCTGGAACACATGTGGAACACATTGGAAATGTTCTGAGAACCCAATGGGAACACATACGTGTGGTATACAGTGGAACCTTGCTATACACTGGTGTTTGGTTCCAAGATCCCCCGTGTATAACAAAATCCATGTATGCTCAAGTCCCATTAAATATAATGGCAGAGCAAAACGGTGTCCTTTATAAAAAATGGAAAATCAAGGTTTGATCATTGAAATTTATACTTTTTTGGAACATTTTCAAACCGTGTATGCTTGAATCCATGTATAACAAATCCGTGTATAAGAAGGGCTGACTGTACTTAAATGTGTTCTGTTCCCATCGGGTTCCCAGAACGTTCTCAGAACGCAGTGCGGTATTCTCCCTAGAGTTTCCCATACAAGCATGCTCTTTCCCTCTTCCTTTTAGAGAAAAACATGAGCCCACAGCTCATTAGTTTGAATATTTCTCCTCACAGGTTCCAGCAAATCTGATAAATACTTGACTTCTGGGTAAAGATATGGAGAGAATCTTTACATAAACATCGTCAAATACAGTCCACAATTTAGGCTATTTTTCTTTCCTTGTACTTGTTTTGTGCATCCCTCACCGTTACCTACATCTTGGGCCCTGTATGCAGTCTGGAAATTTGCAGCACCTTTTGTGATTAAAATTCTGTGATTTTGGATGTTGATACCAATATATTGTGCAAGTTCCTGGTTCATATATTAGACTGCTTCCCTAAACAGAAGAAATGGCCTGTTAATTATTATTCAGCACTGTGTTGTTTACATCATATACCTTTCTATATGTCAGTGCCATTCAGGTTAAACTGTATTTTCTTTTAACTTGAACTCCTGATCCATGGTTGCTTAGAAAAATTAACCTTTACTCCTCAAAATGCTCTTGAAATAAGTAACAATATGCTCTCTTTCATAAACCAGTGAAATGTATTTTGGAACAGGTGGTGGAGTGTTAATAGTGGAAATACTTCTCAACGAGGACAGAAGTGGACCCTTAGAAGCCCACCTTCAGTCCATGATGATGCTGATTCATACTGAAGGAAAAGAACGGACCCCATCTGAGTACAATGCACTGCTCAGTGCAGCTGGCTTCAAGGAGATTCAGTTCAAGAAAGGAAGTATCTACAGTGCCATTTTGGGAAGAAAATAAACTTGTCCCTGCTGCATTCATGTTCAATGCTTAGAGGAATCTAGAACAATAAAGCCTTTCAACGTCTTTACCTTCTATTCATCTCATTGTCCTACATACCAGTTTATTTCAAAGGAAGAAAATATTAGATAACATGACAATATTTCTTTCACATATTTCAGTATTTTTATGCTTAAGAGTTCTTTGCATATGTACAACTTTCAAATCTTAAAACGTACAACCAAATGATTCCATATGGTTACAAACCTCCCAATTTTGCAAATAGAATTTTTTAAAGGCACTAGATGTCTCTGGTAGAGAATTCTAAATACCACATGAAACTACAAATCCCAAGATTCTATAATGTTGAGTGGCAGTTAATGTGGTATCAAAGTGATATAACTTTGTGGTGTAAAAGAGACCTTAATATTTTCAGGGAGTCAGTGTCCTTAACTGAGGTGGTGTCTGCACAGGCCAGGATACTCTGGGGGCAGCCCAAAGTATCCTGGCCCTGAAACTTCCCTGATCTCCCTGCATTGCCTGAGTCCCTCCATTCTGATACCTAGTAGTTATTCGCATAAGTGTCCCTCTGCCCACCAGCATGGCTGCCGCTGCTGTACATCACTTGCTTTGGGCTAAAAATGAGATGCCCATCATTGGTCACATGGGTGGCTACCTTATTCTGACATCAGAGAGAGTGATGGGCAGCAGTGGCAGCTGCACCACATAGCACAGTGGGCCATGTTTTAAACAGCCACTCAGAATTTCAGAAGGCTGCAGATCTTCTGGGAAGATCCAGAGCAAATAGAGAACATTTTTACTCTATTCAGGGACTGGGCTTTGCATCGTCAGGAGTCTCTGGCGTGAGTACAGCGGGAGGCCAGTATATTTGGTGTGTGCAGATGTGTTATCCATCTGAAATGCAGTCTTGTTCTACTGATACACAAGTTTATAGTACCCATGGGTTGAGACAAATCAGGCTTTGCAGATATAATGGGCTCTTGGTATCTGCTGGGGTTTGGTTCCAGGAGCCCCTGTGGATACCAAGAGCTGAGGATGCTCAAGTCCCATTAAATACAATGGCATAGTAAAGTGGTATCCCTAATATAAAATGACAAAATCATGGTTTGCTTTTTGGAATTTCTATATTTTGAAAATATTTTCAAGCCATAGATGCTTGAATCCATGGATAAAAAAGGCAGTGGATATGGAGGGCTGACTGTACTGTATTTAAAAAAAAAATCCTGAGGAAAACCTCTCTGTCAGTGGTGATGGGACCAAAAACATCCATGGAGGTGTCAGCACACTCATTGAGTCATTGCTAACTCTTTATGGGGTAGTGAGGAGGATGGAGTGGACAAGGGTGGGGGTGCTGGAATCCTAAGCAAGGAGCCATCCTTTCTGGAAGATTACAGTGGGAGTTTCACCTGGAAGTGACTCTGGTGTACGTTGGAGAGCATGCTAATCTTCTGAAAACTTCACACATTCTGTATCGCCTAATGCTGTCCAGCTATTAGACTGAAAGCTGTTCATGACTAAATGTATTAATATAGGAGCTATTAATGTGAAAACTAAATATATAACTTCCTGTTGTTACATACTTTCAAGTTAACTCTGACTATGGCAACCCTAGCATTGGGTTTTCTTGGCAAGATTTATTCAGAGTAGGTTTGCTGTTGCCTTCCTCTGAGGCTGAGAGACAGTGACAGACCCAATGCTGCCCAGTGGATTTCCATGGCTGACTCAATCCATAGTCTCTTGGAGTCCTAGGACGCTTCTACACTGACAAAATTAATTTATCTTAGCTTGCATTTTTCTGGTCTGCAGGGACTCTGCAACGATCCCAGTGAATCCACACATGAAGCAATTCAAAGTGACACCAGCACAACTGTTCATACATTTCCTCCACTCTCTCTTTTTCTTCTTCCCAGCATGAATCAACCTAGCAGCCAATAGCCATTATGATTCACCTGTCTAATGACAAAAAAAAAGCGGCAAGTATAAACCGAATTACAAATGGTCACTTAAATGGAAACGCAGGTAAAAGATGAATCGGTTTATGTTACTCCGGATTCATGTGACGTCATGCTGATGTCGCAATGATTGACAGCACCAAATACGGTAGGTGGGAGGGAAATAACGATGAAACCGGTTTATATATACACCGCTTTTTTCTCAATAGGAACGCTAGGGGGACAAATGCATCGATTCATTCAGCAAATAGGAACGAAGGAAAAAAAGCGATTCAGAATGCGGGATAAGACCAGGGTTATTTTGAATTGATTTAACTGATACCGGTGTATTTTAAAGCATTGTAAATCGCAAGTGGGAACACCACCATCCAGTCCCTTTCCCCCTTTGCTTCCACTGTGAGGGAGGAAGGCATGAATGAATGAATGAATGAATGAAATATTTATTTATATCCCGCCTCTTCCGTTTTGGGGATTGAGGCAGGTAACAACATGATTGATACAATACACAGTAATAAAAACAACAAGAAAACCACGAGACCCCAACCCTAACCCTCCCTCCCAACTATAAAAATTTTAAAATAATAAAAACATAATTAAAATATGTGACAATACAGGGATGGAATTGTAAATGTACAAACACATGATGGAGAAAGAAAAATAAAAGTGCATTTTATTTTATTTTATTTTATTTCATTTCATTTCTGAAACTGCCCAGGCATAAGAACAGCAATGAAGGGATAGAATAAGCTACCCCTTTTCTCTTCCTCCCCCATACCTGAGTGTTGTGTTTGTTTTACTGTTTGTACCCTTTCCCCTCATCCTTGCCTCAATCAGCATTGTGTTGTCTTTGTTTTGATTCCATTGACTGAAGCATGTGCATTCCCTTTTCCATCTTCCCCATCCTTCACTTCCTCATTTGTGCAATCACACTCCTTCCCTCCTCCCATCCGTATCTCCGCACAAGCGAGTACACATGAGCGAGTGAGTTAATGATCGAGGGTGTATGTGCACAGTCTTTCTTTTAAGTACCTAGCGCTGCCATAGCCAAAGCTTGTACCTCATTTTACCCAAATTCTAATGTGACAATTTTTTTTATTTATCTGAAGGAAAGAAACATTTTGAAGCCTCAGAGGAATGCTGAATTTCCTTCCAGAAAGATAAAATATGGTTTCCTTTAAGATTCTACATAGGATCTGCCTTATTCAGCATTAGGCCTTTATCCGTCCAGCTGAGTATTGTCTTCTACACTGACTGGCAGTGGATCTCAGGGAATAAAGAATTCTTTCCGCCCTTCAGAAATATGTCCTGCTGTTTGTTTTTATTTCTCAGCCCTGGTCATTGTACTTGTAAGGCAACTATCATTAAATGACAAGGTCTCAGCCAGCTAGACATTCTGCTGAGGAAGAAGGTTTAAAGAGCTGCACCAGAAGAGAAGAGCTAAGCCACCCACGCATCTGATCCACCAACAAAATCCATCCCCTTATTATTATTATTTACTTTTTTTCATTTCAAGTAAGAGTTCCTCCTGACCAGAGAAGCTCATGTGGAGCAAAATGGTTAACAAGTAGTTCAGTGTGGGAAGTATGACAGAAAGAGAGAGAGAGAGAGTTCAGCTTTCTCCCCTAGTAACTGACCATGCTTTACTTTAAACTACTGATTTATTCAACTGATTGTCAAATGTATTGTCAATAGACTGGAATGTGGCTTTCCATTTGTTCTCCACTGATGACTTTCTGTGTGGCTATTCATTAGGGAACTGCATTCTCTTTTAGTTTAATTTCTCACATTGTTTGCAAAAATTAAGCTGTACTCAGTTCGGAATGCTGTTGAAATAACTCCTAATGCATTAAAAATTATTTGGGAATAAGCGGTGGCGTGCTAGTTGTTGATGTTCTTTTCAAAGAAGACAGAGCTGGTCCACTAGAGGCCCACTTTGCCTCCAGAGTGCTGATGCACCAAATTGATGGAAAAACACAAACTTCATCCAAGCAGAAGCTGTCCCTCAGAGCAGCTAACCTCAAGGAGATTCAATTCAAGAAAGGACACATCTATCATACCACTTAGGGAGAAAATAATCTTGTCTCTGTTTCATTCTTATTCAGTGGCTAAAAAAAACCCAAACCCTAGCATAACAAAACATTATTTGGTGTACTGTGCTAAGTTCACTTCCAGTTAGGTTTAAAAAACAAAACAAACTTTGCTGATTTCAAAGAAACTATGATACCACATTATTTCACAAACTCAAATATTCCTTGCTATAAGGCTCCTGAAATAATTTGATTGCAAGTAGACAACAGTAGTCTCTCAGATGTTGTTAAACTATAAGTCCTGTCATCCCTGAACAAGAAGTAGACTCCAAAAACATTTAGAGATTTATAGATTCCCTATCTCAGGGATTCCCAAAGTGGGTGGTATGTCCCTCTGAGGGTGGTGGAAAGATCCGGGGGATGGCGAGCTGGAAAGTGGACAGTGTGGGGGGGGGAGGTTTGAGGGGAAAAGGGGCAGCAGGAGACTTCAGTCAAAGTATTGAGGCTCAAGAAAAACAAGGGGAACTGTTTAGGCTGCTGTTCAGTACATGAGACGGTGTCGCCTACTTTTTACCTGCCCACACATGCTCCCTCTCTTACTCACATCTTTCACTGGTAGTGGTGGGAAACGCTTGTGAGGCTTGGGCACAGGGCATCATTTCTGTGGCTTGGAGGAGCACCATTTTGGGACAGACTGAGTATCTGGAGCAAGGATTTAAAAACGTGGTGGTGGGGGAGAAGTGGCAGGAAAATGGAGCTTCCAGATTTTGGATCCTGCTTAAGCTTTGTGAACACTGCAGGGCTTAGCTGGCAGGTTGGAGCTGCACTGTTTTTTTCCCCCTCCAAAAAGGCAGAAGGAAGAGGTAGCAGAAGAAACAATATTTATGTGTGTGTGTGGACACTTGAAGCTGTGTGGGGAATAAATGTTTCTG
This sequence comes from Sceloporus undulatus, assembly GCF_019175285.1. NCBI lineage: Eukaryota > Metazoa > Chordata > Lepidosauria > Squamata > Phrynosomatidae > Sceloporus > Sceloporus undulatus. The sequence continues at coordinate 101,650,206 of NC_056524.1, forward strand.
GGAAAAGAGAAGGGGCACTAGGGTCCTCAACCAAGAGGAAAGAAGGCAGTGGCCCAAAAAAGTGTGGAGGACTAAAATCCAAATAAATATTCTTGCTATATTGTACGTATTTGGCAATCTAAAACCAAAATAGGGGCAGCACCTTGGAAAGCACACGTTTGACCTACTGTATGTTCTGGCGTATAAGACTACTTTTTAACCCAGGAAATTCTTCTCAAAAGTCGGGGGTCGTCTTATACGCCAGGTGTCATATTATAGGGCAGGTACTGAAACTTCTGAGCTAGACTGGAGAATCTGCGGTCGCCGCATATAGTGGGGGGAGCGCAAAAACGGCCGCGGCCGCATCCCCGCCATATGTGGTGATCGTATGAAAGCAGCTACCACTCTGATAGTGTTGGAGACAGGGAACACTGGGCAAGCAGGGAGAACTGACCAATCCAAGCAGGCTTTGTATACAACAAGGTTTCCTGCTAAGAACCTGCATGTCATAAGCATTTGAATTTAAATTACCATATTGAAATCA